>NC_089805.1:41656028-41918528 GCF_029633855.1 Hoplias malabaricus
TAATCCCACCACCCTCGCAGATTATGGAAGAACTGTTTTTGGGTTCTAAAACCAGTCCAAAACACAGTAAAAGCTTTTTTAAAATTCATATCTGACAACAGGGAGGTGTTAAAATGCCAGTAAGCACTTTTAGGCTTAAGGTTTGCAATAAAAAACGAACACAAAACCAAACTGTGGTCTGAAAAATGGACCGGCGTAATCCCACACCCTTTAAATATATTAAGATGATGTTTAAAGCAGTAAAACCGATCTAGTCTGGCCAACGCCACATAACCGTCCCTCACATGGGCCCATGTATACTGTCGACCTTTATCGTTAAAAGCTCTCCACACGTCAAGCAAATCATGAGCAGACAATAGCTCTTTAAGAGCGTGCTGAGATGCAGCGTGAGGTTCGATGTGATTCCTGTCCGTATTATCATCCTCAGTGCAGTTAAAATCGCCCCCCATGATCAGATAGTCATCACAATTAAGTGATTTTAAAGCTGTGTTAACAGTGTTAAGAAAAAACACCCTCTCAGCTCCAGAAGTGGGAGCATAAATATTAAAAATGGCAAATTTAAACCGCTCAAACTGAGCACGTATAAACATACACCTCCCTGCCATCACCTGCTCAACCTCACACGAGACCGGCAAGAAATGCTTAGCAAAAAGAACGGCCACCCCACCTCTGGTCGAGCTCATGTGGCTAAAATAAACCTCCCCTACCCATTCCTTCTTCCAGTCAATTTCATTAGCCTCGTCACTGTGCGTCTCTTGGACAAGCACAATATCCATGCCCTTCTGTTTAATCAGTTCAAATAACAGAGCTCTTTTCTGTACGTCCCGCGCCCCATTCAGGTTCAGAGAGCCGATCTTAACTCTACTCATAAAAAGAGGAAGGTGGTCAAGGACAAGCAGCAGCAAAATAAAAAGCAGAAAATAACTATGAAGTTTCAAAACCATCATCTTTAAGAAGTTCTGTTCTCAATTTTTTAACCAGTTTTTTAAGTCTGTAGATTTCCTGTACCGTAAATTTATCTTCGCTATCCCCTCTCATAAAAGTCTGTACCGAGTCAATGAACAGTTTACGATCGGGAAAGTACTCTTCTACAACAACCCCCTTCATATTCTTGGTCTTATGCAGAAAAGACCGTATCTTGTTAAACGCATAGACACTTCTCCTACTCCTTTGACTCAAAGCTTCTGGTAGATCACCATCAGAGTCATCCAGAGCAGAACCAGTCACAGACCCAGAGTCCTCCACATCCTGTACTTTCCCCTTTTTAACACCTGCCTTAGCCCTCCTCATTTTCCTTTTTCCTGACTGCACTCTGAACACAGCCTCCTCGGATACTGAGTCTGTTTCCATAGCCTCCCCTTCCACAACTAAACTAGCAGCAGCTTTAGGTTCCTCACGTCCCTGATCTTTAGCCGCAACATCATCAGGCAACGCAGCACACCCGGAGACCACCAAACTACTGCCAGAACTAACGTCAGCATTTGTAACTGAGGTAGGGTTCTCCCCTGCACTAATAGTTCCGTGACCTGTCTTTTTTTTCCTTGGACTGCTTGGTCTAGCCACAGTTCTACCCTCTGCTGTAGGCTCTGACCCCGTCCCAGCCCCAGCTTCTACAGTAGGCTCTGACCTAGTCCCAGATCCAGCCCCACCCTCTACAGTAGGCTCAGGCCCATTCCCAGACCCAGTCTCACCCTCAATGACAGGCTCAGGCCCATTCCCAGACCCAGTCTCACCCTCAACGACAGGCTCAGGCCCATTCCCAGACCCAGTCTCACCCTCAATGACAGGCTCAGGCCCATTCCCAGACCAGTCTCACCCTTAACGACAGGCTCAGGCCCAGGCTCAGCCCATCCCCCGCAGTAGCCTCAGGCTCTTCTCTTGAGGGCTCAGACCCAGTCCCAGCCCCTGCACCGGCCCATCAGGAATAGGGCCAGATACCCTAGAGAGCTTTCACCTGCCCCAAAGGGACATGAACGCCTTAAGTGCCCTTCCTGTCCACACCCAAAACATTTCATCGTGGCAGATGTTGCAAAAATAGTGTAATCAAAACCATCTATTCTAAATTTAAAAGTCACATTCAGTTCTTCAACACCCTCCTTTAAGATCATGAACAGCTGGCGTCTGAAGCTGACCAACGTGTCTCAGTAGAGGGCACTTAGAACCTAGTGGGGATCATTCTAATATCGGACACAATCTGTCCGAACCGGGCAACTCTGCAGCCAGCGCCTCGTCTGTGATAAACGGTGGAACGTTTGACAGAGTGATCTTTGTAGCAGGTCGTGTGAGGGGCAGCACAGGTGTAAATGTGCCCTTAATAACCACACCATTCTGGACCATAGTGTTAACCTTCTCAGGACTATCCAAAAAGATCACAACTGCTCTTGTTGCAGCAGACATCACACTTTCATGACCTATAACCTCAGCCACAGCGATGCTGCACTCATCCACTGAACACCTCACCCCGGGGGCTATTTTTATACTGTATTTCGAGAAAGTCGAAAAGACGAGCTTTCTCCGTCGCCGTCATGGCGACCGGCCAAAACGCCGGCATCGTCGCCACGCGCACCCAAAACACACTTTAACAAACACGAACAATAACTAAACTAACAAACAACCAACAAAGACAGAAAAAGATAGAAAAGTTCAGAATTCGCTCACCAAACAAACCGCCAAACTCACTCACACACCACTCGCTCACACACCTCCACTCACACTCGCGCATGCGCACAGAGAGAGAGAGAGAGAGAGAAAGGAGAGAGAGAGAGAGAGAGAGAGAGAGAGAGAGAGAAAGAGAGAGAGAGAGAGAGAGAGAGAGAGAGAGAGAAAGAGAGAGAGAGAGAGAAAGAGAGAGAGAGAGAGAGAGAGAGAGAGAAAGAGAGAGAGAGAGAGAGAGAGAGAGAAAGAGAGAGAGAGAGAAAGAGAGAGAGAGAGAGAGAGAGAGAGAGAGAGAGAAAGAGAGAGAGAGAGAGAGAGAGAAAGAGAGAGAGAGAGAGAGAGAGAAAGAGAGAGAGAGAGAGAGAGAGAGAGAAGAGAGAGAGAGAGAGAGAGAGAGAGAGAGAGAGAGAGAAAGAGTACCTGAAGACTGCCCCGGGGACAGTACTCAGTGAGAATGCAGATGTTCGGAGCATCAATACAGGCTCCAATAAACCTGTTCAAGTGTTCATTCTGTACATCACGCATCTACAAGAGGAGAAGAGAACAGGGTAAAATAATTCAAGGTAGGTATAAAAAATAAAATAAGAACAAAGTAAGAGATAAAAAAGAAAGAAATGTGAGAAGAAGAATTAAGAAAATAAGAATAAAGAAATGACAGAAAGACAAGAAAAAGAACAAAGAAAAGGAGACAATAATATAATAGAAAAGAGAAGAGAACTGAAGAGAAGAGAACAGAACAGAAGAGGGAGAAGAAAAGATAAAGGAAAGAAGGAAAATTGTAGAGCAAGAGAAGAGAAGAGAATAGAAGATAAGAGAAGAGAAGAGAAGACAAGAAGAGAAGAGAAGACAAAAATACAAGGAGAAGAGAAGAGAAGAAGACAAGGTAAGAGAAGAGAAGATCAGTGCAGTGAAGAGAAGACAAGAAGGGAAGAAGAGAAGAGAAGAGAAGGAGAGAATAGAAGAGAAGGTCAGTGCAGTGAAGAGAAAAGAAGGGGTGGAGAAAATGGGGAGAAGAGAATAAAGAAGAGGAAGAAGGGAAGAAGAGAAGAGAAGAGAAGGAGAGAATAGAAGAGAAGGTCAGTGCAGTGAAGAGAAAAGAAGGGGTGGAGAAAATGGGGAGAAGAGAATAAAGAAGAGGAAGAAGGGAAGAAGAGAAGAGAGAAGAGCAGAGATGAGAAGAGAAGAAGGGAAGGAGAGAATAGAAGAAAAAGAAGACAAGAAGAGAAGAGAGAAGAGCAGATAAGAGATCAGTGCAGAGAAGAGAAGAGAAGAGAAGAGAAGAGAAGAGAAGAGAATGACTCATCAGACCCCATCAGTGTGTCCCAGGCTATTAACCTCCCACAGAAAGTCATAGAAGGTAATTATTGTGAAAGCGGCTGCAGACACACACTCACATGTTTGAGTTCAAACAGCACTTCCCTGGTGAGCTCGATGCGCTTCTTGTTGACATACTTAATGGCTGTAATGTTTCCCTGGAGAAGAAGTGCATTAACACACGAACATTAGTTTCCCTCCGTCTGCTCTCTTAACTGCCACACAGATCCGTTTGGTTACAAATAAACCGCTGCTTAATCCAAAACCAGCGACAGCAGGAACAGAACCATATAGGAATGAATAACGCACACTGTGTCAATCGGGTTCAGCTACTTTAATGTCAGATCCATCATGGACCCAGAGGTTTAATTACATATATAACACTTAAATTAGGACTATTAACACACAGCTTTACTGGAGCAATAGCTTCTTCTCTTCTGGAAAGGCTTCAGTGGGAATTTGATGGAATTCAGCCTCGTAAACATTCAAATGTAACTGACATTGGAATAGTTCTGGATTTCAAATGCCTTTATGGTTTACACCCCTTGAAATATTGATGACCACAGTGAGGAATTGTCCACTACAAAGGGTACTTTGAGCGATGCCATAGAAGAACCACTTTTGGTTCCATAAAGAACCATTTTTGTTTAAGGAATGTAAGTGTGAAGAACCTTTTTTAAGGTTGTCGTAAGGTTCTCTACCCATTTGGTTTGGTTCTTTATGGAACCAATCTTTAATTTTCAGAGTGTCCTTGTACACTTATCTGAGTTTTTTGTTTACATCTGAAGCATTTAAGAAATGTCACTTCATTATGAGGAAATAACATTCGTGGAACTTGAAATTAATTTATTTAAAGAAAAAAAAGGAAAGAGCTCATTTCTCAGCTCTAGTGTCTTTTTGGAGAGCCCATGTTTGCAAGAGACCCCTGCAATCTCATGCTTAGAATGTGAGAAACATTCATTCACCTGGTCAATGGATGATGACTTGACTTTCACAATATGTTCATGTTTAAATGTAAGTCTATAAATGAGTGGACTGCTGACTTACCGAATCGAACTGATGTCAAATTATTCTACCTACCTTGTAGTAGCAGGTTTTGGCATAAATCTGGACATTTCCATCCATGGTCAGCAGAGAGCCATAATTGGAGCCTCTCTGTGGGCAGAGGAATTGAGTCAGAAATCACACAGGTGCGCAGGATTTATGACATGAACACAGCTTCATCAGGTATCTGAAAGTATATCTGTATTAGAGGTGGACAGAAATTTGGGCCACCGAAAAATGTTGACTAAATATGGTCCAATTGCTAGTGTCACTGTCACACAGCTCAAGGGTCCTGGTCCTGGTGTGTTTTCTCTGTGTCTGCATGGGTTTCCTCCAGGTGTCCCAGACTCCAAAAACACATGTTGGTAGGAGGATTGGCGACTCAAGTGTCCATAGGTGTGAGTGTGTGTGTGAGTGAATGCGTGAGTGTGTTTCGCCCTGTGAGGGATTGGCGCCCCCTCCAGGGTGTGTTCCTGCCTTGAGCCCAGTGATTCCGGGTAGGCTCTGGACCCACTGTGACCCTCAACTGAATAAGGGGAAATATATATATATATATATATATAATATAAGCCAAAACAGTGAGTATAAATGTTATTTGTTTATGATAAGCCCTGTTTATGGAGGATAAAGGGCCACAATGGCAAAGAACATCTCCACAACAAGTTTGAAACCACCTTAAAACTTCATCACATGCTCAATACAGAAAACACTGTAAACAGAAGCAAGACTATTCTTTACAATGATGAGTGTTTACCAACTACAGCCAGAGTGCTAAAGTATAATTAAAAAATAACAAAAGTGAAAGTGACTATTATTACCGCCCTTTTATTCAAATGTTCTGTTCCACCTTAAATGCTGCGGCATGTACCCTGGCACAACAGGTGCTAGAATTTAACTAAGGCACACAAAGTGGTACAGACAGTTGTATTAACGTCATTTGCATGTTTATTCATTATTATGTGTGTGTGTTTTCTCACCAGTGAGAGGGTCAGTCTACTGCAGGCTCGCCTCAGTGTCTTTTCCAGGTTAGTGATCTGAATATCCTCCCAGTAAACTCTCCACAGTTGAGCAGCCAGCTCGTTCTCCAGCTTCACCTTTCTGACGGACAAAACGCCAGGGTGAGAGAGACAGAGCGAGTGAAAGCAAAGGAAAAGAGAGACGGCAGAGCATAATGAGAGAGAGGAAGGAGGAAAGGAAAGGGAAAAGAGGAAAAGAAGAGAAGGAAAGGAGTGGAGGAGAATAGACAGGGTTTGTGTGCAGCGGCGCACATAGGAAGGAGGATCATGGCAGCGTTAGAAATAAAGCAGCTTGGAAACGTGCCGGCAATAACCGCTGTATACGTTTATTAACACTCAAAGACATACACTGAAACACTTTCACTGCTAATCACTTATATAATTATATTCAGAGTCCAGAATAAAAGGAATATGAAGGAAAGGAGAACTTCAGGATGCATTTCCAGGCACAAGTAGAGTCATCAGAAACAACACAGAACAGATACTGAAGGGGCCAATGTCTCAGAGCCAGATTAAGCCTAAGGTTAAGTCTAAGGGTGATTTCACAGTTGTGTTAAAGTGGTCCCGAAAGGTAAGTTCATGCTAATGTCAGCAAACTTTATAAAGGGATCCTAATCTCGTTTTTGGTCTTCCTTCGCAGTTATGAACTCTCAGATCACTTGTTCTTCACACGACACTTTCAGACCTAAAGAGCAGTCCTGACTGACTGTTCCACATCCAAAGCATAGTATTACACTGTATTAATGGATAACTATAATCTTCAAATCCAGACAAAGCCATACCTCAACAAGCTGTGAATAATGTATGCTTTATAGGAGATATAGTCTTGCCAAAGTCATCAAAACTGAATCATCAATATCGTTTGTTATTATCTGCCAAATTACAAATCACAGCAAAGCAAAGGCACAGACTAGTTTCAATTTCAACGTCAACAAAAAATAGATAGTTTCCTGTAACTATCTTTTTAAATACTGTGGTAATCTGCCTTGAAATGTAATCTCCATGTTTGATTGAAGTGTAATTAATTCCAAATGTTAATTCTATTACAAGAACATTGCTTCGTATTTATTTGCAGCTTCCAATGTCCTACTGAGTAAATGAAATTTAACGGTAAATGTGAGCATTACAGAATTGTTAGTGTGTTATTAAACACATGAGCACTAGTGCTTGTGAAAACCCCTATAGTCTGAGTCTAGGCTTAATCCATCTCCTACAGTGACCCAACATCGTAAAGCATGTTCAAATCTACTACTGAAACGTGCCTTTCACCGAAACATACACAGCTCTTGTACATACATTACAAAGATATGTATACCAAGTAATATATCACGTCAATCATGATTCCTTCAGGACGTTAGATACAGGGTGATTAGTGAGTGATATATAACACTAACACTAAAAATTTATATTATATTAAAACAGATATTCAAATGAATCTATGTCAGTCCTTCTCTCTTTCGAATGATGTATCTGTAATTCATCTCTCTGAGAAGCCATCAGTAAGAGAGAAAGAGGAAAAAGAGATGGAAACAGAAGGGATTTGTAAAGAAAGAAGCGAGGGTTTAAGAAAAGAATAAAAGCAGAATAAAACAAAGGCATGTGTGAGAGGAAATGAAAGGAAAAGAGAAGATTAAGAGTCAGAAAATCATAAGCAAGAGTTACAGAAACAGGCAAAAAAGAAAAAAAAAGAGAAAGAGAGAGACAAGGGGGTGAGAGTGAGGGTGAATGAGGGACCAAAGTGGAGAGAGTGTATAATAACCTGTAAGAGTGTTTGTATTTAAGCTCGCTGAGAGGTACAGGGCTTAACTGACCTGTAGATAAAGATTGTGACCGTTACGATGATAATGAAGATGAAGCACACCACAATAGAGATCATCTGGTGCATGGTGACAGTTTCTGGAAAAAAAAGATTACACAGATTTAAGGCCGTTTAGCAACACATCCCTCGAGTAGTGACATAACACCACGTCTGAATGAGATGTGCAAATATACAGAGCCTTTTTTAAACACCATTTTCTCCCCAGATTTAAGAGACAACCATTTCCACCCTCTAGCTAGGTGTCCCCAATACGTCTCCCTCATCCACAGCATGCTATCAAGATGGAAGGACAAAGGCTTTGAGGGCTGATGTTTCTCTCCGAAATATCTTTTCAGTGTGCTGCTGGAGCTCAGCACGCTTGGAGGAGAGCACTAACTACCAGCCCTGCCTCATTAGCTAAAAGGCACATGGGGAGAGGGAAGGCCAGTTTCTACAATCTCATTCATTCATTCATTCATTATCTGTAAGCGCTTATCCAGTTCAGGGTCGCGGTGGGTCCAGAGCCTACCTGGAATCATTGGGCGCAAGGCGGGAACACACCCTGGAGGGGGCGCCAGTCCTTCACAGGACAACACAGACACACACACATTCACTCACACACTCACACCTACGGACACTTTTGAGTCGCCAATCCACCTACCAACGTGTGTTTTTGGACTGTGGGAGGAAACCGGAGCACCCGGAGGAAGGTCGCTGGAGCTGTGTGACTGCGACAGTACCTGCTGCACCACTGTGCCGCCTTTCTACAATCTCGTGTTCCTTTAAAACATTCATAATCACAGGGCATTAAAGGAACACAATGTAGTATGTTTACCTAAAATAACAACTTCAAAATTGAACAGAGCCTTTGTCATTGCAAATCTGAGCTCAGAACTGCAGAAACAGCGCTGTGTATTTTTGGGAAGGGGGTAGGAATTCACACCCCCTTCCCCTCCCCAATGATTTAAACACCCAGCAGTAAAAAGGAATCACAATAGGGGTAGCCCCAGGTGTAAAAAATCTTACCCACTGTTCCTTTAATATGCCCTAAGCAAATTACCCATTGATTCAAGAATAGGATTCAGAGGGTCACATGGGTGGTGATGCAATTGATTTCTAAACATGAAAATGCTGTGATGATTACACAATATGTCCAAAAGTTTGTGGACACTTGCTCACCCAACATTTCTCTTGAAATGAAGGGTATTATTCCCTTATGCTGCAGTAATGGTTTTCACTTTACTGGGAAGGCTTTACATTGTATCAACAATAGGTGCTGCTTTAAGGAGAGGAAACCTTTAGAATAGGTGTCTGCAAATGTTCAGACAACTCTTTGAGTTGGTTGAAGTGCTGCTTACTGGCGAGACATGCGGGATTGTCATTCTTGAAGTCACACACTGGAATATCAGCAGGAGGAGCACCCTTCAGCCAGTGGACCTTCATCCCCGGTTCCTGGACCATCTGCTTCACACTGCTGTTATACACAGACACGATCTACAACACATACACACACTTTATTTTACAAAATCTATTTAATCAGATTTACAAATACACATCTGTATGAACAAATTTAGCAAATAATGAAAATATTCAAAATTGTACCTCATAAACTCCAGTGTCTGTGTCTGTCATGTCCCAGAGGGCAAAGTCAATTTCACGATCACCGTTCTCATCCATCTGCAACAGGCCTGTGACACCTGTAGAGTTTCAATAAAAAAATTCAAACTATTACATTAAAATATATGCTGCTGAATATCACTATTCTGATTATATTCCTTGTGAGGAGTTTGGTGTGTTCTCCCTGTGTGTGCATGGGTTTCCTCCAGGTGACTGTCTGTGGGGAGTGTGGTGTGTTCTCCCTGTGTCTGCGTGGGTTTCCTCCAGGTGACTGTCTGTGAGGAGTGTGGTGTGTTCTCCCTGTGTCTGCGTGGTGTTCCTCCGGGTGACTGTCTGTGAGGAGTGTGGTGTGTTCTCCCTGTGTCTGTGTGGGTTTCCTCCGGGTGACTGTCTGTGAGGAGTGTGGTGTGTTCTCCCTGTGTCTGTGTGGGTTTCCTCCGGGTGACTGTCTGTGAGGAGTTTGGTGTGTTCTCCATGTGTCTGCGTGAGTTTCCTCCGGGTGACTGTCTGTGAGGAGTGTGGTGTGTTCTCCCTGTGTCCACGTGGGTTTCCTCCGGGTGACTGTCTGTGAGGAGTTTGGTGTGTTCTCCCTGTGTCTGCGTGGGTTTCCTCCGGGTGACTGTCTGTGAGGAGTGTGGTGTGTTCTCCCTGTGTCTGCGTGGGTTTCCTCCGGGTGACTGTCTGTGAGGAGTGTGGTGTGTTCTCCCTGTGTCTGTGTGGGTTTCCTCCGGGTGACTGTCTGTGAGGAGTTTGGTGTGTTCTCCCTGTGTCTGCGTGAGTTTCCTCCGGGTGACTGTCTGTGAGGAGTGTGGTGTGTTCTCCCTGTGTCTGCGTGGGTTTCCTCCGGGTGACTGTCTGTGAGGAGTTTGGTGTGTTCTCCCTGTGTCTGTGTGGGTTTCCTCCGGGTGACTGTCTGTGAGGAGTGTGGTGTGTTCTCCCTGTGTCTGCGTGGGTTTCCTCCGGGTGACTGTCTATGAGGAGTGTGGTGTGTTCTCCCTGTGTCTGCGTGGGTTTCCTCCGGGTGACTGTCTGTGAGGAGTGTGGTGTGTTCTCCCTGTGTCTGCGTGGTTTTCCTCCGGGTGACTGTCTGTGAGGAGTTTGGTGTGTTCTCCCTGTGTCTGCGTGGGTTTCCTCCGGGTGACTGTCTGTGAGGAGTTTGGTGTGTTCTCCCTGTGTCTGCGTGGGTTTCCTCCGGGTGACTGTCTGTGAGGAGTGTGGTGTGTTCTCCCTGTGTCTGTGTGGGTTTCCTCCGGGTGACTGTCTGTGAGGAGCTTGGTGTGTTCTCCCTGTGTCTGCGTGGGTTTCCTCCGGGTGACTGTCTGTGAGGAGTGTGGTGTGTTCTCCCTGTGTCTGCGTGGGTTTCCTCCGGGTGACTGTCTGTGAGGAGTGTGGTGTGTTCTCCCTGTGTTTGCGTGGGTTTCCTCCGGGTGACTGTCTGTGAGGAGTGTGGTGTGTTCTCCCTGTGTCTCCGTGGGTTTCCTCTCACTCTCCATAAAAGCCTGTATGCTGGTAGGTAGATTGGCTATTCAGAGTCTGCACAGGTGTGAGTAACTAGGTGAATGTCCACCTGGAATCATCTGGTGCACATCAGGAACTCACCCTGGACACAGCGCCAGTCCATAAAAAGGCACCTCACACACACATTCACTCACACACACACACCTACGGACTTTTTTGAATAACCACCTACCAGCATGTGTCTGGGACTGTGGGAAGAACTCAGAGCATCTGAAGGAAACCCGCACAGTCACAAGGAGACCACACCACACTCCTCACTGTCAGTGATACAAGTCAGTGTTCAAGCACACAACCCCAGGAGCTGGAACACCAATGTGTCAAAACTAGAGCAACTAGAAAGTAATGGCTGATATATGGATTTTCGTTGGAAGGTCTCAACTGCTTTTGCTGGTGTTCAGATTAAAACAAAACAAAACAAAACAAAACAAAAAAACAAACAACAAAATCTCTAAAATTCTAAATTTCTAAAAATCTTTTATTTATGACTTTATTTCTAATTCACTTTAAAAATGTTTGTTTATTTGTTCATTTCCAATATTAACCAAAGCCAATTGCAAATTCCGTCTAGTTCCAGTTGTTTAGTTTCCCCAAATAGTGCCCTTTTTCATTGAAGCCTGCTACCAACTTGAAATTGTTGTTAAAAAAACATCATCATTGGAAAAGCTCAACACATGGGATGAGAGCATAATTTGCCCAAATCTGTTATGTTTATTGGGTTGGCTAGCATTGCCCTGACTGATGGGGAAGACAGATAGCAGTGGCATCACAGGGGATCACACAATCTCTATGTGATAAGACCAACACTTAGACAGCACTTAGTACAGTGTGTTTATAATTTGAGGCTGCTCTAAGAGCAATGTAGGAACCAGATGGAAAATGGCAGAATAATTTATTATTGAACCTTTCACTTGTACATGGCTGCTCTAAGCAGTGAAGAAGTGTTGACAGAAGGTGTGTGTCTGTCTCTGTGTGTCTGTCTACACCATTATAATCACACACACACACCCACCCACACACACAAACCTAAGAGAACCAAGACTAGCTGCTCCCTTAATAGGTGGCACTAAAGAGTTCAGGCATAGTACACAGAACAAAAACATGCTGAACATCTTATAACTGTACAGGGTGGGCCATTTATATGGGTACACCTTAATAAAATGGGAATGGTTGTAGATATTAACTTCCTGTTTGTGGCACATTAGTATACGGGAGGGGGGGGGGGACTTTTCAAGACGGGTGGTGACCATGGCGGCCCCGGCTATTTTGAAGTCAGCCATTTTGGATCCAACTTTTGCTTTTTCAATGGGAAGAGGGTCATGTGACACATCAAACTTATTGGACATTCCACAAGAAAAACAATGATGTGCTTGGTTTTAATGTAAATTTATTCTTTCATGAGTTATTTAAGTTTCTGACCACTTATAAAATGTGTTCAAAATGCTGCCCATTGTGTTGAATTGTCAATGCATGATAGCAACACCGCAGGAGAAATGCTAGCACAGGCTTCCAGTATCTGTAGTTTCAGGTGCTGCACGTCTCGTATCTTCACAGCATAGACAACTGCCTTCAGATGACCCCAAAGATGAAAGTCTAAGGGGGTCAGATCGGGAGACCTTGGGGGCCTTTCAACTGGCCCATGACGACCAATCCACTTTCCAGGAAACTGCTCATCTAGGAATGCTCGGACCTGACACCCATAATGTGGTGGTGCACCATCTTGCTGGAAAAACTCAGGGAACATGCCAGCTTCAGTGCATAAAGAGGAAAACACATCATCATGTAGCAACTTCACATATCCAGTGGCCTTGAGGTTTCCATTGATGAAGAATGGAACTATCTTTGTACCCCATATACCACACCATACCATCAAGATGTGCAGCACCTGAAATTACGGATACTGGAAGCCTGTGCTAGCATTTCTCCTGCGGTGTTGCTATCAGTGTGTGAAGAGTGGGAGAGGAGGGTTGCATTGACAATCAAACACAATGGGCATTACTTTGAACACATTTTATAAGTGGTCAGAAACTTGTAAATAACACATTAAAGAATAAAGATACGTTAAAACCAACAGCGATATTCTCAATAAGTTTGATGTGTCACATGACCCTCTTCCCATTGAAAAAACAAAAATAATATTTTTTTAATTTCCAGGGGAAAGAACAATTAAATACAAATAATTAATTTTTCAGTCTCCAAAATAAAGCTGAAACATTTATTAAATAAAAGACTGTTTTATTTCTTATTCATTTTCTTTTCAGGATCAGGAGTAACATATACCAAAACCACAGTCGTTTTCATACAATGTACAAATCAGAATGCAGTTCAATACTCACCAGGCTCCAACATGCTCGTACATACAAAGTAAAATCAGAGATAAAACTAAATATTAAACTAAACAGTGCTGATGAAACAGACTTAATGACCTAATAGCACCACGCTTCATTAATTTCTGAAGTTGAGTAGTGGTAAATGTCAGATATTTCTCCCAGAACTTATTTAAAAATATATGAAAGACTATTTACACCGACACCTCTATATTCATTCATTCATGCATCATGAATGAATGTCTTAACATTTAAACATATGTCAATGATGTCTTAACATTTAAACATATTTCTAAATTTCTACTTTGTATGGTGTTCATACACCCCAACTCTGAACTGGATAAGCGGTTACAGACAATGAATGAATGAATGAATACTGTGTTCATATGGTGCCTTTATTCCAGTGTTCTATTTTTTAGGAGATCTGCTTCCAGTTTCATCAAATAACTCTACAGCCACTCCTGCAAAGCTCAAAGCTGGTTGTCTCCAGTTTCACAATCCTAATATTCCCAAACACCGCTGTGGACGTGTTCAGGTCGAGCTTGATTTTCTTAATGTGCTGTTTCTCCGGTTTTGTGTGATATTGAATCCTTATTCACTTATTCTTGGCGTCATATATATGTTGGTTCCTCAGAAATATCCTCTGAAAAATGAATAACTTTTACTAAATGATTGAATTGAATGGAAATGAATGAAATAAAGGAGTGCACACCAAGTGATTCAGCTTTGACTAAAAAAGTCAGATTGGAAACTTTAATTCCAATACGGCTATGTCTCAATCTCTGGATAAAGAACACCTGGGCACACTGATCCAACCCCCAACAAGTGCTCAATATTCTGTGATGCCATTAAAGCTATCAGAAAGGCAGACGAATTAGCGAAAGCTCATCTTCTGAAAGGTCGAATCAATGCCCCAATCAAGCAGCTGCAGAAAGCGATGCTTCTGAAACGAGGACTCAAGTAAGGTGTGTAAAAATTTCTCAGATGCTTCCCTAATCAGAATGAACAAGAACTGTCCATCAAACCCTGCAGAAAAAAAAAGAAGTTACAGTGTTTGACTATCATCAGCACAGTTTCCCAACATGACGCCGCTGGAGTAAATATCAGGCCAATTAGTGTAGCACGGAAGTAGAGGCAGAGATGCCAATCATGCCAGACTTTCTGCTCCCTGCTGAAGCTTTAGTTAAGCATCAAAGGAGTAGGACTGTGAAGGAGAGAGGCTGATACACACTCTCAGAGCCACGGTAAGACTGAGAAGAGGGCTATAAACAGCCCCCACCTCCGCAATCAGCCGTAATTACTCACACCGAACTACTCTCACACCACATTTTACTACGAAAATAAACATTCGTGCTCATGGTGAAGAGGGAGAAGTGAGCGAGCTGCAGGGGTGAGGTGGTGCCAGTGTTAATGATACACTGCCATAATCACAAGCATTTACATGTTAGTTCTAAAAACATGTACGATTACCTTTTTCATGGTGGTCTTGGTGGATGTAATTTGCCTGTAAGCACACATTAGGGCACTATTTAATTTTTTATTCGCACCATGGGCCGTGTTGATCACCTGACCATTAGCCGTACCCCAAACCTAAGAGTGCAAGCAAAGAAGGCTCCATATGACTGCCACTAAACCACAAAATGCAGTTTTTGTAGGTTCCTTCAAATATGTCCTTCAGCTGTGAAATATTAAAGGATCAACTGAAAGTATCTTTCATGTCCTTTTAACAAAAGAAATAAACATGTCGCGCTGCCTTCGTCCGTCAGCTGCGGTGTGTTGTGATGTGTAGACTCTAGACATGGGCACTAAAGAGGAGACTTCAGAAACCAGTGGCTGTCCTTCAGACAGCAAGGTCTCTCTCGGCTGTCAGCGGCAGCCTTCACATTGAGACATGAACACTGTTTTAAAAATCAACCCTGACTTAATAAATAAATATCACAGCTAAATAAATGATGCTGAATGTGTGTGTGTCTGTGTGAGGGACTGGCGCCCCCTCCAGGGTGTATTCCCGCCTTGCGCCCAATGATTCCAGGTAGGCTAGGAGTAATTTCAGCTGATTTTATTGCTCTGAGGATCAATCGTGTTGTTGTTTTCTTCCCTCTTCCCATAAGGAGATTACAGACTCAGTCACCTAGTGTTTAGAGGTACTCTGGTTATTTTAGTCCTGTCTGGATACACATCTCCATATGTTTCCAGACAGATTTTACCACTCCAATCCACACCTGACTTTCAGCATGGTGACCTTAATGGTACTGGCAGGAATACATTTCATAGTAACCAAAAGACTGTGAAGGATTGGCGCCCCCTCCAGGGTGTATTCCCGCCTTGCGCCCAATGATTCCAGGTAGGCTCTGGACCCACCGCGACCCTGAACTGGATAAGGGTTACAGATAATGAATGAATGAATGAATGAATAAATGATGCTGAATCTTAAAGAAATCAGTTTGCTCTAGAGTGAGGCCGATATATCAGTTGACGTCTGATATCGGTCGATATCAGTGATGTGTTATTTTATCAGTATCAGCAATGTTTTCCAATTTCTACCAAATTATTTGCTCACAATCTTACAACAACACAGAGGCTGTGATATTGAGGCTCAGTATCTCTCACTCCCTTTTTAACTATACGACACGAGATGGGTTCTTTGGAAAGTCCAGAAAGTAAAAGAGCTTTGTTCTGTATTGCTCTGCCTCTAGTATTATAATATTTCTTTGACATAAGCCAAAGCTTTATTTTTAACTAAATAAAATCACTGTTTAATAAAAAATCTTGGAAAATAATATAAAAATGTAAATTATATTGGATGGCATTACTGTTTATGTGACCTTTCACATTAAAAACTAAAATTCCTATCCGTCAGGCCTTGGTTTGTGTCTTAAATATAAAAACTGCTGTTATTAAATCAGTTTAAAGGAAAATGAAATGATGAATGAATGTGTACATGGGCATGTTTCATCATTTACACTCGCTCTCCAAAAACACAGACACACACACGACTGGTTTGTCCACTAGCAGGGCTAAAATGGTGGCTGGTGGCCCAGTGTGAGCTTAAAGGCTGAAACCTGATTCCTGTTGTCAGTGCGGCGCTCTCTTAGGGCCAGCAGGACACAGCCCAAATGACCAGCACTTAGACCACTGGACGACACAGAGATGAGTAATCAGCAGCACATGGCTCTCTCTCTATTTATCTCTTACTCTCTCTGCCGTCTTCACTGTAACCCTCCCTGTCTCCGACACAACACGGGCCCTCACGCTCTTTCTCGGCATTGGAATGTCTTCATATCTGTACAGAGCTGGTAGACACTGTATAATTAATGAATTCAGCTCATTTAAGATGCACCCACTGTAGATACAAATGTTCAAATGCACATACAGTTTATAAGATCTCAAAGAAATGAAGGTCATCATGATCAATGCCAAGTGGGTATAAAAATAGTCATTTGGCTTTAAAGCAGTGGAACTTGTTCTCTGAGGAATACGGCTAACTCTAGTACGTCTGGGATGAGCTGGAGTGGTGTTTTTGAACCACAGCGATCACATTCTCATTTTCACAGTGATGTTCCAACATGTAAAGCCTCTCCAGTAGAGCAGAAGCTGTGAAGAGTGCAGGACTCTGCTGATACCCTTTATTTCAGAGGATCTGAAGGATACTCTTCTACCTGAGGCTTGGCATTGAGCGCAGTGTACTAAGTGCCATTTCATTTCATGCTTTTCTATGGGGGGTTATATAAAGCGTATACAACTGGATCCCTGTGTTGCAGATATGTACTTTAAAGTGGACATTCAGTGCATGAGAAAAAGGTCTCCTTCCATAGGTCTTACCTACGTAACAGTAATTTAGTCTAACCTCCTTGTAACCTCCCTCATTTTCACTCAATCTGAGTCTCATTTCCTGTCCTTTCCCCCTCTGATGAATTCATCGGTTTCTTCACAGTCCCCCTTTCTCTTAAAGTGTATATAGTGAGAGTGGAGATGGAGAGATTGCTGAGTGCTTCTTAAAGCGGCTCTACTCTCTGCTTCTTTAATGGAGATATTTTACACCCACTGATTGAACGCCAAATGCATTCGATGCTCAGTATCATCAGCTCAGCACTGCGTTACAGACACATATGAATATCAGTTTAAAACTGATGCCTCAAAGACTTAAAAATGTAAAGGCTACTTACATTTCAACATAATATTACCAACTAAATAGGGATCAGAGAGTTGCAGAGAGAGTATACGTGAAGTATGTGAACACGGGTCAAACCACCCAGTCCGTGTACTGTGTAAACATTTATTGAGGCATGAAAATAGATTATTTTGAATTAATAGTTTTGGTGGTGTCACAAAAACCTGAATAATCACATATACCTGATCTACTGCTGCGATAACATTCTTTTAGTCTCTGTACCAAAAATTATGACTGAGGCTGTTTTCCTGCTCATGCTTTTAATAGCTATCACACTGTGCTCTGTGGACAGCTGCTCACTGCTGGTCTCTGGGTTCATGAGAATAGAAACTGTGCTGAATTCCACAGATACAGAGGCGAACACAGGAGACAGTATCCACACTAATCTACTGTGAATGGACCGATACGTTTATTCTCTGTTTGGTTCACAGTCCACAGCGGTAGTCTGCTTCTTGGAAGTGTTTATTTCTTCTTTTTAAACTGACACTGATGCAATCATACTTAACATCTTGTCATACCAGAGGAGAATGCAAACTGCCCAGACCTTTCACATCAGCTGATAGACGCCTGTGTTAAGCAGCATGCTAATTAGAACAAATGGGGATGAACTGAAGCCAGCTGTGTTCGCTAAGCCTCCTGGTCTTAGTTAATCAAGGCATCGCCAGGCACTCGCCGTGATCTCCTGATGATAGGGTAAAGGATAAAGACTGGTATTAATCTGCTCATGTAGAAATGAAATGAAAAATAAGGGGTCTGCTTATGGCGAAAGTCTACTCTGCTCTGATTTATTTTGAGTGACTCTTTCTGTGTCTTTATACCAAGCATCAGGACTGTTTTCAGCAGCTTTCTTACCGAATGCTTTTATTAGCCGCCACACTGTGCTCTGTGGACAGCAGCTCTCTGCTGGAATCTGTGTCCATAAGAATAGAAACTGAGATGAATTCCTCAGATACAGGCCATCTTTCCCAAACAGAGTGTGAGGTTAGTTGTCCTCTCTTGACCTCCTGGCCTTGAATGGCTGTTAGAATGGCCAATGCAGACAGTGGTGCCACTCAGGAACCCCAAATCTAGTGTTTCTAATGAGAGTAGATGTTTAATATTGAATGAACGCTGCTCTTTTAAAGTGCACCCATGGTGTTCACATACATTCAACTGTGCAACCGTCCTCAATGCCAAGGGTCTGCTCGAAGTGTATAAACCTCACCAGGCCATGGGCTGTGACGGAGTTCAGATGGTTTCCCTGGAGTGCCTTTGATGCAGCCCTTTAATATTATATTACATGACAGTAAAGGCAGGAGTCATGAGATACAATAAAAAAGGAAATGGTAAGGATTATGTTCTTTACTAAAAACACATGCTCTTCAGTATAGCTCGTAGAATCACAAGGAGGGAATTTTCCATCTGTTTCCAACTTCCAACTGATGGAAAACAGTAATGTCATACTGTCACCATGGGGCCACTGTGGGTAAGGATGGAGGCATGGGAAGGGGTTTCTTGAACATACAGTGGGTTTGTTGGGGTGTGGGAATGGGTGAAAATCTATAGTCTCAGTCCAAATACTGATCACCAGGGGATATGGACGTGGTGGCATCTCAAACCCTATTCATCAGTGAGTGGACAGTTTTCTTTAGGAAAGAAATCGAAAATGTTTTAACATTTAAATGTATATTAAGCATGCACTATGTTATAATCTAGCAATATCCATGTAAATGCAGCTTCACACACTCACCCAGTCACTCACACACTCACCCAGTCACTCACACACTCACACCTGTGGACAGTCTCACATACTCACCCAGTCACTCACACACTCACACCTGTGGACAGTTTCACACACTCACCCAGTCACTTACACACTCAGACCTGTGGTCAGTCTCACACACTCACCCAGTCACTCACACACTCACCTGTGGACAGTCTCACACACTCACCCAGTCACTTACACACTCAGACCTGTGGACAGTCTCACACACTCACCCAGTCACTCACACACTCAGACCTGTGGACAGTCTCACATACTCACCCAGTCACTCACACACTCACCTGTGGACAGTCTCACACACTCACCCAGTCACTCACACACTCACCTGTGGACAGTCTCACACACTCACCCAGTCACTTACACACTCAGACCTGTGGACAGTTTCACACACTCACCCAGTCACTCACACACTCACACCTGTGGACAGTCTCACACACTCACCCAGTCACTCACACACTCACACCTGTGGACAGTCTCACACACTCACCCAGTCACTCAAAGGAGCGCCTACTAACACGACCAACCCCCCGTACAGGTCAGTTGAGGCTATTCTCATCTCTGGTACCACGCTGGTGGAACGAGCTTCCAAGCACTATCAGAGCAACAGAAACCCTCTCTTCATTCAAGAAATCATTGAAAACCCAGCTCTTCCGAGAGTATCTTTTGCACTGAATGTCTTTCTTTAATGCACTTATTACTTCCTGGCATATTGCACTTAATGTAAGGTATTTTGTATAATTTGTGCTGTAGTTCGAATGTTAGATCCTCTTTTGTAAGTCGCTTTGGATAAAAGCGTCTGCCAAATGCATAAATGTAAATGTAAATGTAAATGTAAATGTCACTCACACACTCACACCTGTGGACAGTCTCACACACTCACCCAGTCACTCACACACTCACACCTGTGGACAGTCTCACACACTCACCCAGTCACTCACACACTCACACCTGTGGACAGTCTCACACACTCACCCAGTCACTCACACACTCTCACCTGTGGACAGTTTCACACACTCACCCAGTCACTCACACACTCTCACCTGTGGACAGTCTCACACACTCACCCAGTCACTCACACACTCTCACCTGTGGACAGTCTCACACACTCACCCAGTCACTCACACACTCTCACCTGTGGACAGTCTCAGACACTCACATCTGTGGACAGTTTCACACACTCACCCAGTCACTCACACACTCACACCTGTGGACAGTCTCACACACTCACCCAGTCACTCACACACTCACCCAGTCACTCACACACTCTCACCTGTGGACAGTTTCACACACTCACCCAGTCACTCACACACTCTCACCTGTGGACAGTCTCACACACTCACCCAGTCACTCACACACTCTCACCTGTGGACAGTCTCACACACTCACCCAGTCACTCACACACTCTCACCTGTGGACAGTCTCACACACTCACCCAGTCACTCACACACTCTCACCTGTGGACAGTCTCAGACACTCACATCTGTGGACAGTTTCACACACTCACCCAGTCACTCACACCTGTGGATAGTTTCACATACTCACCCAGTCACACACTCACACCTGTGGACAGTTTCACACACTCACCCAGTCACTCACACACTCGCAACTGTGGACAGTCTCACACACTCACCCAGTCACTCACACACTCTCACCTGTGGACAGTCTCACACACTCACCCAGTCACTCACATACTCACACCTGTGGACAGTCTCACACACTCACCCAGTCACTCTCACCTGTGGACAGTTTCACACACTCACCCAGTCACTCACACACTCGCACCTGTGGACAGTCTCACACACTCACCCAGTCACTCACACACTCACCCAGTCACTCACACACTCGCACCTGTGGACAGTCTCACACACTCACCCAGTCACTCACACACTCACACCTGTGGACAGTCTCACACACTCACCCAGTCACTCACACACTCACACCTGTGGACAGTTTCACATACTCACCCAGTCACTCACACACTCGCACCTGTGGACAGTCTCACACACTCACCCAGTCACTCACACACTCTCACCTGTGGACAGTTTCACACACTCACCCAGTCACTCACACACTCGCACCTGTGGACAGTCTCACACACTCACCCAGTCACTCACACACTCACACCTGTGGACAGTCTCACACACTCACCCAGTCACTCACACACTCTCACCTGTGGACAGTTTCACACACTCACCCAGTCACTCACACACTCTCACCTGTGGACAGTCTCACACACTCACCCAGTCACTCACACACTCACCCAGTCACTCACACACTCTCACCTGTGGACAGTCTCACACACTCACCCAGTCACTCACACACTCTCACCTGTGGACAGTCTCACACACTCACCCAGTCACTCACACACTTTCACCTGTGGACAGTCTCAGACACTCACATCTGTGGACAGTTTCACACACTCACCCAGTCACTTACACCTGTGGATAGTTTCACATACTCACCCAGTCACACACTCACACCTGTGGACAGTCTCACACACTCACCCAGTCACTCACACACTCGCAACTGTGGACAGTCTCACACACTCACCCAGTCACTCACACACTCGCACCTGTGGACAGTCTCACACACTCACCCAGTCACTCACACACTCACACCTGTGGACAGTCTCACACACTCACCCAGTCACTCACACACTCACACCTGTGGACAGTTTCACACACTCACCCAGTCACTCACACACTCGCACCTGTGGACAGTCTCACACACTCACCCAGTCACTCTCACCTGTGGACAGTCTCACCCACTCACCCAGTCACTCACACACTCACACCTGTGGACAGTCTCACACACTCACCCAGTCACTCACACACTCACCCAGTCAATCACACACTCGCACCTGTGGACAGTCTCACACACTCACCCAGTCACTCACACCTGTGGACAGTCTCACACACTCACCCAGTCACTCACACACTCACACCTGTGGACAGTCTCACACACTCACCCAGTCACTCACACACTCACACCTGTGGACAGTTTCACATACTCACCCAGTCACTCACACACTCGCACCTGTGGACAGTCTCACACACTCACCCAGTCACTCACACACTCACACCTGTGGACAGTCTCACACACTCACCCAGTCACTCACACACTCACACCTGTGGACAGTTTCACATACTCACCCAGTCACTCACACACTCGCACCTGTGGACAGTCTCACACACTCACCCAGTCACTCACACACTCGCACCTGTGGACAGTTTCACACACTCACCCAGTCACTCTCACCTGTGGACAGTTTCACACACTCACCCAGTCACTCACACCTTTGGACAGTTTCACACACTCACCCAGTCACTCACACACTCGCACCTGTGGACAGTCTCACACACTCACCCAGTCACTCTCACCTGTGGACAGTCTCACACACTCACCCAGTCACTCACACACTCGCAACTGTGGACAGTCTCACACACTCACCCAGTCACTCACACACTCGCACCTGTGGACAGTCTCACACACTCACCCAGTCACTCACACACTCACACCTGTGGACAGTCTCACACACTCACCCAGTCACTCTCACCTGTGGACAGTTTCACACACTCACCCAGTCACTCACACACTCGCACCTGTGGACAGTCTCACACACTCACCCAGTCACTCTCACCTGTGGACAGTCTCACCCACTCACCCAGTCACTCACACACTCACACCTGTGGACAGTCTCACACACTCACCCAGTCACTCACACACTCACCCAGTCAATCACACACTCGCACCTGTGGACAGTCTCACACACTCACCCAGTCACTCACACCTGTGGACAGTCTCACACACTCACCCAGTCACTCACACACTCACACCTGTGGACAGTCTCACACACTCACCCAGTCACTCACACACTCACACCTGTGGACAGTTTCACATACTCACCCAGTCACTCACACACTCGCACCTGTGGACAGTCTCACACACTCACCCAGTCACTCACACACTCACACCTGTGGACAGTTTCACACACTCACCCAGTCACTCGCACCTGTGGACAGTCTCACACACTCACCCAGTCACTCACACACTCACACCTGTGGACAGTCTCACACACTCACCCAGTCACTCTCACCTGTGGACAGTTTCACACACTCACCCAGTCACTCACACACTCGCACCTGTGGACAGTCTCACACACTCACCCAGTCACTCTCACCTGTGGACAGTCTCACCCACTCACCCAGTCACTCACACACTCACACCTGTGGACAGTCTCACACACTCACCCAGTCACTCACACACTCACCCAGTCAATCACACACTCGCACCTGTGGACAGTCTCACACACTCACCCAGTCACTCACACCTATGGACAGTCTCACACACTCACCCAGTCACTCACACACTCACACCTGTGGACAGTCTCACACACTCACCCAGTCACTCACACACTCACACCTGTGGACAGTTTCACATACTCACCCAGTCACTCACACACTCGCACCTGTGGACAGTCTCACACACTCACCCAGTCACTCACACACTCACACCTGTGGACAGTTTCACACACTCACCCAGTCACTCTCACCTGTGGACAGTTTCACACACTCACCCAGTCACTCACACCTTTGGACAGTTTCACACACTCACCCAGTCACTCACACACTCGCACCTGTGGACAGTCTCAGACACTCACCCAGTCACTCTCACCTGTGGACAGTCTCACACACTCACCCAGTCACTCACACACTCACACCTGTGGACAGTCTCACACACTCACCCAGTCACTCACACACTCGCACCTGTGGATAGTCTCACACACTCACCCAGTCACTCACACCTGTGGACAGTCTCACACACTCACCCAGTCACTCACACACTCACACCTGTGGACAGTCTCACACACTCACCCAGTCACTCACACACTCACCCAGTCAATCACACACTCGCACCTGTGGACAGTCTCACACACTCACCCAGTCACTCACACCTGTGGACAGTCTAACACACTCACCCAGTCACTCACACACTCACACCTGTGGACAGTCTCACACACTCACCCAGTCACTCACACACTCACACCTGTGGACAGTTTCACATACTCACCCAGTCACTCACACACTCGCACCTGTGGACAGTCTCACACACTCACCCAGTCACTCACACACTCACACCTGTGGACAGTTTCACACACTCACCCAGTCACTCTCACCTGTGGACAGTTTCACACACTCACCCAGTCACTCACACCTTTGGACAGTTTCACACACTCACCCAGTCACTCACACACTCGCACCTGTGGACAGTCTCACACACTCACCCAGTCACTCTCACCTGTGGACAGTCTCACACACTCACCCAGTCACTCACACACTCGCAACTGTTGACAGTCTCACACACTCACCCAGTCACTCACACACTCGCACCTGTGGACAGTCTCACACACTCACCCAGTCACTCACACACTCACACCTGTGGACAGTCTCACACACTCACCCAGTCACTCTCACCTGTGGACAGTTTCACACACTCACCCAGTCACTCACACACTCGCACCTGTGGACAGTCTCACACACTCACCCAGTCACTCTCACCTGTGGACAGTCTCACCCACTCACCCAGTCACTCACACACTCACACCTGTGGACAGTCTCACACACTCACCCAGTCACTCACACACTCACCCAGTCAATCACACACTCGCACCTGTGGACAGTCTCACACATTCACCCAGTCACTCACACCTGTGGACAGTCTCACACACTCACCCAGTCACTCACACACTCACACCTGTGGACAGTCTCACACACTCACCCAGTCACTCACACACTCACACCTGTGGACAGTTTCACATACTCACCCAGTCACTCACACACTCGCACCTGTGGACAGTCTCACACACTCACCCAGTCACTCACACACTCACACCTGTGGACAGTTTCACACACTCACCCAGTCACTCTCACCTGTGGACAGTTTCACACACTCACCCAGTCACTCACACCTTTGGACAGTTTCACACACTCACCCAGTCACTCACACACTCGCACCTGTGGACAGTCTCAGACACTCACCCAGTCACTCTCACCTGTGGACAGTCTCACACACTCACCCAGTCACTCACACACTCACACCTGTGGACAGTCTCACACACTCACCCAGTCACTCACACACTCGCACCTGTGGATAGTCTCACACACTCACCCAGTCACTCACACCTGTGGACAGTCTCACACACTCACCCAGTCACTCACACACTCACACCTGTGGACAGTCTCACACACTCACCCAGTCACTCACACACTCACACCTGTGGACAGTTTCACATACTCACCCAGTCACTCACACACTCACACCTGTGGACAGTTTCACATACTCACCCAGTCACTCACACACGCGCACCTGTGGACAGTCTCACACACTCACCCAGTCACTCACACCTGTGGACATATTCACACACTCACCCAGTCACTCTCACCTGTGGACAGTTTCACACACTCACCCAGTCACTCACACACTCACACCTTTGGACAGTCTCACACACTCACCCAGTCACTCACATCTGTGTACAGTCTCACACACTCACCCAGTCACTCACACACTCACACCTGTGGACAGTCTCACACACTCACCCAGTCACTCACACACTCACACTTGTGGACAGTTTCACACACTCACCCAGTCACTCACACACTCACACCTGTGGACAGTCTCACACACTCACCCAGTCACTCTCACCTGTGGACAGTTTCACACACTCACCCAGTCACTCACACACTCGCACCTGTGGACAGTCTCACCCACTCACCCAGTCACTCACACACTCACACCTGTGGACAGTCTCACACACTCACCCAGTCACTCACACACTCACCCAGTCAATCACACACTCGCACCTGTGGACAGTCTCACACACTCACCCAGTCACTCACACCTGTGGACAGTCTCACACACTCACCCAGTCACTCACACACTCACACCTGTGGACAGTCTCACACACTCACCCAGTCACTCACACACTCACACCTGTGGACAGTTTCACATACTCACCCAGTCACTCACACACTCGCACCTGTGGACAGTCTCACACACTCACCCAGTCACTCACACACTCACACCTGTGGACAGTTTCACACACTCACCCAGTCACTCTCACCTGTGGACAGTTTCACACACTCACCCAGTCACTCACACCTTTGGACAGTTTCACACACTCACCCAGTCACTCACACACTCGCACCTGTGGACAGTCTCAGACACTCACCCAGTCACTCTCACCTGTGGACAGTCTCACACACTCACCCAGTCACTCACACACTCACACCTGTGGACAGTCTCACACACTCACCCAGTCACTCACACACTCGCACCTGTGGATAGTCTCACACACTCACCCAGTCACTCACACCTGTGGACAGTCTCACACACTCACCCAGTCACTCACACACTCACACCTGTGGACAGTCTCACACACTCACCCAGTCACTCACACACTCACACCTGTGGACAGTTTCACATACTCACCCAGTCACTCACACACTCACACCTGTGGACAGTTTCACATACTCACCCAGTCACTCACACACGCGCACCTGTGGACAGTCTCACACACTCACCCAGTCACTCACACCTGTGGACATATTCACACACTCACCCAGTCACTCTCACCTGTGGACAGTTTCACACACTCACCCAGTCACTCACACACTCACACCTTTGGACAGTCTCACACACTCACCCAGTCACTCACATCTGTGTACAGTCTCACACACTCACCCAGTCACTCACACACTCACACCTGTGGACAGTCTCACACACTCACCCAGTCACTCACACACTCACACTTGTGGACAGTTTCACACACTCACCCAGTCACTCACACACTCACACCTGTGGACAGTCTCACACACTCACCCAGTCACTCTCACCTGTGGACAGTTTCACACACTCACCCAGTCACTCACACACTCGCACCTGTGGACAGTCTCACACACTCACCCAGTCACTCTCACCTGTGGACAGTCTCACCCACTCACCCAGTCACTCACACACTCACACCTGTGGACAGTCTCACACACTCACCCAGTCACTCACACACTCACCCAGTCAATCACACACTCGCACCTGTGGACAGTCTCACACACTCACCCAGTCACTCACACCTGTGGACAGTCTCACACACTCACCCAGTCACTCACACACTCACACCTGTGGACAGTCTCACACACTCACCCAGTCACTCACACACTCACACCTGTGGACAGTTTCACATACTCACCCAGTCACTCACACACTCGCACCTGTGGACAGTCTCACACACTCACCCAGTCACTCACACACTCACACCTGTGGACAGTTTCACACACTCACCCAGTCACTCTCACCTGTGGACAGTTTCACACACTCACCCAGTCACTCACACCTTTGGACAGTTTCACACACTCACCCAGTCACTCACACACTCGCACCTGTGGACAGTCTCAGACACTCACCCAGTCACTCTCACCTGTGGACAGTCTCACACACTCACCCAGTCACTCACACACTCACACCTGTGGACAGTCTCACACACTCACCCAGTCACTCACACACTCGCACCTGTGGATAGTCTCACACACTCACCCAGTCACTCACACCTGTGGACAGTCTCACACACTCACCCAGTCACTCACACACTCACACCTGTGGACAGTCTCACACACTCACCCAGTCACTCACACACTCACACCTGTGGACAGTTTCACATACTCACCCAGTCACTCACACACTCACACCTGTGGACAGTTTCACATACTCACCCAGTCACTCACACACTCGCACCTGTGGACAGTCTCACACACTCACCCAGTCACTCACACCTGTGGACATATTCACACACTCACCCAGTCACTCTCACCTGTGGACAGTTTCACACACTCACCCAGTCACTCACACACTCACACCTTTGGACAGTCTCACACACTCACCCAGTCACTCACATCTGTGTACAGTCTCACACACTCACCCAGTCACTCACACACTCACACCTGTGGACAGTCTCACACACTCACCCAGTCACTCACACACTCACACTTGTGGACAGTTTCACATACTCACCCAGTCACTCACACACTCACACCTGTGGACAGTTTCACATACTCACCCAGTCACTCACACACTCGCACCTGTGGACAGTCTCACACACTCACCCAGTCACTCACACACTCACACCTGTGGACATATTCACACACTCACCCAGTCACTCTCACCTGTGGACAGTCTCACACACTCACCCAGTCACTCACACACTCACACCTGTGGACATATTCACACACTCACCCAGTCACTCTCACCTGTGGACAGTTTCACATACTCACCCAGTCACTCACACACTCGCACCTGTGGACAGTCTCACACACTCAACCAGTCACTCACACACTCACACCTGTGGACAGTTTCACACACTCACCCAGTCACTCTCACCTGTGGACAGTTTCACACACTCACCCAGTCACTCACACCTTTGGACAGTTTCACACACTCACCCAGTCACTCACACACTCGCACCTGTGGACAGTCTCAGACACTCACCCAGTCACTCTCACCTGTGGACAGTCTCACACACTCACCCAGTCACTCACACACTCACACCTGTGGACATTCTCACACACTCACCCAGTCACTCACACACTCGCACCTGTGGATAGTCTCACACACTCACCCAGTCACTCACACCTGTGGACAGTCTCACACACTCACCCAGTCACTCACACACTCACACCTGTGGACAGTCTCACACACTCACCCAGTCACTCACACACTCACCCAGTCAATCACACACTCGCACCTGTGGACAGTCTCACACACTCACCCAGTCACTCACACCTGTGGACAGTCTCACACACTCACCCAGTCACTCACACACTCACACCTGTGGACAGTCTCACACACTCACCCAGTCACTCACACACTCACACCTGTGGACAGTTTCACATACTCACCCAGTCACTCACACACTCGCACCTGTGCACAGTCTCACACACTCACCCAGTCACTCACACACTCACACCTGTGGACAGTTTCACACACTCACCCAGTCACTCTCACCTGTGGACAGTTTCACACACTCACCCAGTCACTCACACCTTTGGACAGTTTCACACACTCACCCAGTCACTCACACACTCGCACCTGTGGACAGTCTCACACACTCACCCAGTCACTCACACACTCGCAACTGTTGACAGTCTCACACACTCACCCAGTCACTCACACACTCGCACCTGTGGACAGTCTCACACACTCACCCAGTCACTCACACACTCACACCTGTGGACAGTCTCACACACTCACCCAGTCACTCTCACCTGTGGACAGTTTCACACACTCACCCAGTCACTCACACACTCGCACCTGTGGACAGTCTCACACACTCACCCAGTCACTCTCACCTGTGGACAGTCTCACCCACTCACCCAGTCACTCACACACTCACACCTGTGGACAGTCTCACACACTCACCCAGTCACTCACACACTCACTCAGTCAATCACACACTCACACCTGTGGACAGTCTCACACACTCACCCAGTCACTCACACCTGTGGACAGTCTCACACACTCACCCAGTCACTCACACACTCACACCTGTGGACAGTCTCACACACTCACCCAGTCACTCACACACTCACACCTGTGGACAGTTTCACATACTCACCCAGTCACTCACACACTCGCACCTGTGGACAGTCTCACACACTCACCCAGTCACTCACACACTCGCACCTGTGGACAGTCTCACACACTCACCCAGTCACTCACACACTCACACCTGTGGACAGTTTCACACACTCACCCAGTCACTCTCACCTGTGGACAGTTTCACACACTCACCCAGTCACTCACACCTTTGGACAGTTTCACACACTCACCCAGTCACTCACACACTCGCACCTGTGGACAGTCTCAGACACTCACCCAGTCACTCTCACCTGTGGACAGTCTCACACACTCACCCAGTCACTCACACACTCACACCTGTGGACAGTCTCACACACTCACCCAGTCACTCACACACTCGCACCTGTGGATAGTCTCACACACTCACCCAGTCACTCACACCTGTGGACAGTCTCACACACTCACCCAGTCACTCACACACTCACACCTGTGGACAGTCTCACACACTCACCCAGTCACTCACACACTCACACCTGTGGACAGTTTCACATACTCACCCAGTCACTCACACACTCACACCTGTGGACAGTTTCACATACTCACCCAGTCACTCACACACGCGCACCTGTGGACAGTCTCACACACTCACCCAGTCACTCACACCTGTGGACATATTCACACACTCACCCAGTCACTCTCACCTGTGGACAGTTTCATACACTCACCCAGTCACTCACACACTCACACCTTTGGACAGTCTCACACACTCACCCAGTCACTCACATCTGTGTACAGTCTCACACACTCACCCAGTCACTCACACACTCACACCTGTGGACAGTCTCACACACTCACCCAGTCACTCACACACTCACACTTGTGGACAGTTTCACACACTCACCCAGTCACTCACAAACTCACACCTGTGGACAGTCTCACACACTCACCCAGTCACTCTCACCTGTGGACAGTTTCACACACTCACCCAGTCACTCACACACTCGCACCTGTGGACAGTCTCACACACTCACCCAGTCACTCTCACCTGTGGACAGTCTCACCCACTCACCCAGTCACTCACACACTCACACCTGTGGACAGTCTCACACACTCACCCAGTCACTCACACACTCACCCAGTCAATCACACACTCGCACCTGTGGACAGTCTCACACACTCACCCAGTCACTCACACCTGTGGACAGTCTCACACACTCACCCAGTCACTCACACACTCACACCTGTGGACAGTCTCACACACTCACCCAGTCACTCACACCTGTGGACAGTTTCACATACTCACCCAGTCACTCACACACTCGCACCTGTGGACAGTCTCACACACTCACCCAGTCACTCACACACTCACACCTGTGGACAGTTTCACACACTCACCCAGTCACTCTCACCTGTGGACAGTTTCACACACTCACCCAGTCACTCACACCTTTGGACAGTTTCACACACTCACCCAGTCACTCACACACTCGCACCTGTGGACAGTCTCAGACACTCACCCAGTCACTCTCACCTGTGGACAGTCTCACACACTCACCCAGTCACTCACACACTCACACCTGTGGACAGTCTCACACACTCACCCAGTCACTCACACACTCGCACCTGTGGATAGTCTCACACACTCACCCAGTCACTCACACCTGTGGACAGTCTCACACACTCACCCAGTCACTCACACACTCACACCTGTGGACAGTCTCACACACTCACCCAGTCACTCACACACTCACACCTGTGGACAGTTTCACATACTCACCCAGTCACTCACACACTCACACCTGTGGACAGTTTCACATACTCACCCAGTCACTCACACACTCGCACCTGTGGACAGTCTCACACACTCACCCAGTCACTCACACCTGTGGACATATTCACACACTCACCCAGTCACTCTCACCTGTGGACAGTTTCACACACTCACCCAGTCACTCACACACTCACACCTTTGGACAGTCTCACACACTCACCCAGTCACTCACATCTGTGTACAGTCTCACACACTCACCCAGTCACTCACACACTCACACCTGTGGACAGTCTCACACACTCACCCAGTCACTCACACACTCACACTTGTGGACAGTTTCACATACTCACCCAGTCACTCACACACTCACACCTGTGGACAGTTTCACATACTCACCCAGTCACTCACACACTCGCACCTGTGGACAGTCTCACACACTCACCCAGTCACTCACACACTCACACCTGTGGACATATTCACACACTCACCCAGTCACTCTCACCTGTGGACAGTTTCACATACTCACCCAGTCACTCACACACTCACACCTTTGGACAGTTTCACACACTCACCCAGTCACTCACACACTCACACCTGTGGACAGTCTCACACACTCACCCAGTCACTCACACACTCACACCTGTGGACATATTCACACACTCACCCAGTCACTCTCACCTGTGGACAGTTTCACATACTCACCCAGTCACTCACACACTCGCACCTGTGGACAGTCTCACACACTCACCCAGTCACTCACACACTCACACCTGTGGACATATTCACACACTCACTCAGTCACTCTCACCTGTGGACAGTTTCACATACTCACCCAGTCACTCACACACTCACACCTTTGGACAGTTTCACACACTCACCCAGTCACTCACACACTCACACCTGTGGACAGTCTCACACACTCACCCAGTCACTCACACCTGTGGACAGTTTCACATACTCACCCAGTCACTCACACACTCACACCTTTGGACAGTTTCACACACTCACCCAGTCACTCACACACTCACACCTGTGGACAGTCTCACACACTCACCCAGTCACTCACACACTCACACCTTTGGACAGTTTCACACACTCACCCACTCGCACCTGTGGACAGTCTCACACACTCACCCAGTCACTCACACCTCTCAACAATTTCACACATCCAATCTACCTACCAACATGTTATTTTGGACAGTGGGAGGACATTCAGAAGAAACCCACGCAGACACAGGGAAAATACACCACACTTCTCAGAAACTGTAACACGAGGATCAAACCCAGGACCCTAGCACCTTCCAGAGAAGCTAATATTAGCACATTTTATGTTCCATAGAAAACTGCTGTTCTCCTTGTGTGCTTTGTAAAAAGGAATGTTCCAAAAATGTAAAGAAAAGCTCCATATAATCAACATAGAGTTATGAGGTTTTGAAATGACGGCAACAATACATTTCTTTCTTATTATAAAGAGATTTCTCTCTCTGATTGGACACAGTGGGTCTACAGGGGTCTTTAGAAGACTGGACTACAGCAATGCAGCTGGGTTTAACTGTGCTCTCCTAGAACTTGGCCGTGATGCACCTGGTCAATAACATTGGATTTCTTGTGTATGTTCTCTGTCGATAATTCTCTATTCAGTGATCCTTCAGAATAGCAGCCTCAGAGAGGTCCTGAGACATGGGGGTTTATCGATACTTGAGCCATTAGGGGAGCTTCTGATTTCACCAGTGGACTTTCCAATACAGAACTGAGAGCTGTTGGTGATAATAGCTCTTTAGAAATAGAAGGTAAAGAGATGCTAATCAGAGAAGTAGACGATGGCTCTGTTACCATCTGCTCTCCTTAAAAACCAAGTGCAGCAAATCATGGAGGTTTTAAAGCTGTTAAATAACATGAAATGGACAGAAGTTAATCTGATTATTGGGTAATTAGACTGTTGTCATTATTACTGTCCTCTGTCTGTATCTGTAAATGACTGGAATCAGAACACTTGATAAAAATGCAATTATTTTCTCAATCAGATCCAGTTCCACATTCACAGAAAAGAAGAAAGCTGTAGCCAATTAAACTCAAAGGAGTCATTGATCGCTTTGAATCTGAACACTCATGCTTTTTCATGGCTCCATTTTATGTGAGCTCTTGTTTGTGCTCTGTCTCAGACTGTGTTGTGGTGTCTTTTGAGAGCTGGACCGATCTCTGGAGGACTGCGGAGGCGTGGGGATCTGGTGTGTGCTTTCAGGTCGATAAGGATATCATGGCCACTGCTGAATGGACTGTATTTACTGCTGAACGCTGCTGATTAGGGCCTAAATGGAAACTTGAGTTCAGTTTGGCTCTTGCAAAATAGAAAATAAATGAGACAGAGAGTGTGTAGAGTGTGTACCTGATCAAAGCTACAATTTGGGAGCACATAACAACGAAAAGGCCATCAAGTAAAGAAGGAAACATACTAAAGGAAAGCCCTCAAGGGATCTTTAACTTCTTAATTGCGTGAGTAGAATAAAAACGCCAAGATGTCTATAAGAAAAATTGTTTTAAATCTCTATTACCTATTCAACCTTAAAACATAAAATAAAACACATAAAACACACTGGTCTGCTCTTCAGTGAGTAGACAAAGCAGCTCACTCAACAAAAGCGATGTCCTTGACAAGTTAAGAATCTCTCGTCGTTCTTCTACAACCACCACTTCGTTTCAAAGTTGTCTCACCATCTGGAGGTCCGACCGCAATAAGAAACAGAGTTCACCTATCTTGGTTAAGTTGTAAACAAAGTCAGTGAGAGTGGTTTGGTTTCTATAGAAACTTACTGAGTCAGAACTGTTCACGGTCCACGGTGCTGGTGACAGGAAGCAGACATCTGAAGAGTTTAATGCCTTTAAAAGCATTCATTCATTGTCTGTAAGTGCTTATCCAGTTCAGGGTCGCGGTGGGTCCGGAGCCTACCTGGAATCATTGGGCTCAAGGAAGGAACACACCCTGTAGGAGGCGCCAGTGGAAACACACACACTCACACATTCACTCACACCTAAGGACACTTTCTGAGTCACCAATCCACGTACCAACGTGTGTTTTTGGACTGTGGGAGAAAACCGGAGCACCAGGAGGAAACCCACGCGGACACAGGGAGAACACACCACACTCCTCACAGACAGTCACCCGGAGGAAACCCACGCAGACACAGGGAGAACACACCACACTCCTCACAGACAGTCACCGGAGGAAACCCACACAGACACAGGGAGAACACACCACACTCCTCACAGACAGTCACCCAGAGGAAAACCACGCAGACACAGAGAGAACACACCACACTCCTCACAGACAGTCACCCGGAGGAAACCCACACAGACACAGGGAGAACACACCACACTCCTCACAGACAGTCACCCGGAGGAAACCCACGCAGACACAGAGAGAACACACCACACTCCTCACAGACAGTCACCCGGAGGAAACCCACACAGACACAGAGAGAACACACCACACTCCTCACAGTCACCCGGAGGAAACCCACACAGACACAGGGAGAACACACCACACTCCTCACAGACTATCACACAGAGGAAACCCACGCAGACACAGAGAGAACACACCACACTCCTCACAAACAGTCACCCGGAGGAAACCCACACAGACACAGGGAGAACACACCACACTCCTCACAGACAGTCACCCAGAGGAAACCCACGCAGACACAGAGAGAACACACCACACTCCTCACAAACAGTCACCCAGAGGAAACCCACGCAGACACAGAGAGAACACACCACACTCCTCACAGAAGGTCACCCGGAGGAAACCCACGCAGACACAGGGAGAACACACCACACTCCTCACAGACAGTCACCCGGAGGAAACCCACGCAGACACAGAGAGAACACACCACACTCCTCACAAACAGTCACCCGGAGGAAACCCACACAGACACAGGGAGAACACACCACACTCCTCATAGACAGTCACCCGGAGGAAACCCACGCAGACACAGAGAGAACACACCACACTCCTCACAAACAGTCACCCGGAGGAAACCCACGCAGACACAGAGAGAACACACCACACTCCTCACAGACAGTCACCCGGAGGAAACCCACACAGACACAGAGAGAACACACCACACTCCTCACCGACAGTCACCCAGAGGAAACCCACGCAGACACAGGGAGAACACACCACACTCCTCATAGACAGTCACCCGGAGGAAACCCACGCAGACACAGAGAGAACACACCACACTCCTCACAAACAGTCACCCGGAGGAAACCCACGCAGACACAGGGAGAACATACCACACTCCTCACAGACAGTCACCCGGAGGAAACCCACGCAGACACAGGGAGAACACAACACACTCCTCACAAACAGTCACCCGGAGGAAACCCACGCAGACACAGAGAGAACACACCACACTCCTCACAGTGTGTGATATAGATATAGGGGTTAGGTGTCTAGCCCAAGGACTTGTAGTATAATGTGTATAATGTAGCATACTATGCTTCCTAAAGTACCTCTGTATGAAATATGGTAAGTAGGATTTTGTCCAAGTTGCCACAGACCTTTGCAAGTACCATGCAGACTCAAACACACACACACACACACACACACACGACACAAGAGCAGTGCAGTGATAAAGGTCTTTCCACAGAAAGAGAGTCTCCATCACAGGAAGTGATGCACACTGGCCTCAGCTGTGCCGGCTGATCTAATAACCACAGCGAAACATAGCTGACCACTGATCGTCCATCAGATCTCTCTCCTCACTGAAACCTGAGCTTGGGTGAGGAGGGCGCAGTGGGTGGTGGGTGGGAGTGGTCATCGAACAAGGCTCTTGAAAAATAATCCACCAGGGAAAGATAAGACATAAACAGTGGAGAAATGCAGCAGGGGCTAAAAAAATACCACGATCCAAATTAAACTCCATTACCTTATTTACTTTGATTCACTCGGAGCATTTCTGTGCGTCAGTGATTAGCGTTATTATGAGAATGCAGATTTTAAATCATCTTTCTTCTCTCTACCGTCATCAGCAAAAAACGCCGCACATGTTTCCCTTTTACAACAAGAACTACTATCTTCATTTTTGCTGTTATTTCATTTCTTGACATAATAGTCTAAAGATACAAAAGTCTTGTTCCATTAATGCCTAATCGATGTTAGGATGGTGTGTCCCTTTCCTGAAAAGCTGCCTTCTTGAAAATACAAATATTTGTCCCAGCAATGGCAACACATTAATTCCTGCTTTTACCTCTTTCCACGAAACTAGGAAAAAGGAAATCACCAGAGATGGGTGACGTGTACGGGGGTGTGAATTACATTGACCACCAACTGGGACCAGTTTATGAAGTAATTGGAGAGAGGTCAGGGAACTGAGTAACATTCACCTGAAACACGATCCATCTGCCTCCAACACTGCGCAACACAAAGACATGGAGAAAGAGACAATCTGACAAAAGGATGTGTGTAGGGGATAAATGCAACTCTTCCCTAGCATCCATTTACCCAGAGACGCTATATGCTTTAGCAGGCATCACCACAACAACCGATCAGACCGATTGTTTACTGTGTGGTCGGTTCACTAGAGAGAGCAAGTGGAACGTGAAAGTGAGGACAGTCTGGTCATTCACTATATACTATTTGGACTATATGGATGGTCATATAGTCTGTTCTAATGGTTTTGTGGGGTATTAAACGCTCAAACTTCACATATGTACAAATTAACAAAATTAACATTCACAGACACAGTCAAACATCCCAGACTGCAGAGCCATGTGGGCCAAATCTGTCTCACTTCTGGCACACTGGCAAGTGTTGTGTGGTTTGGACATGAGCCTAATATCATGAGCGGGGCTTGACTCGAGATACGACACCTCTTGTGTGGGCCAGACACAGGTAAAATGTTAATTTGGCCGAGATGTGGCCCACGACACACCTGACATCTGGCCAGTATCAGGTGAACCTGTGGCTGATCTGAGGCAGTCAGCACTCACCCTGAGATAACACTGTGATTCATGGGCCATAAGAGAACTGCAGATGCACCTCGTTTGGGCTGAATATTAATCATACATACATATTAATCATTAAGAAACATACTTAAATAATAAATACAATTAAAATTCCAAACCAAAATTTCCTCTGGTTTGTGTTTATTTTTCTCACAATGTCTCAGGGATGGAAAGCAAATTCATACATTATTTCTTTGAATACCGTGTAGACTTGGGACCCACCGTGCCCCTGAGCTGGAGACGTTTGGATCCTCTTAAAAACACTGTGAACAATTCCATAACAGAGCATTATACATTAAATCACTTCTGATACACTTTTAGGGGGCACGGTGGTGCAGCAGGTAGTGTCGCAGTCACACAGCTCCAGGGACCTGGAGGTTGTGGGTTCAATTCCTGCTCTGGGTGACTGCCTGTGAGGAGTTGGTGTGTTCTCCCTGTGTCCGCGTGGGTTTCCTCTGGGTGCTCCTCCCACAGTCCAAAAACACACGTTGCAGGTGGATTGGCGACTCAAAAGTGTGAGTGTGTGAGTGAATGTGTGTGTGTGTGTGTGTCTGTGTTGTTGTGAAGGACTGGCGCCCCCTCCAGGGTGTATTCCCGCCTTGCGCCCAATGATTCCAGGTAGACTCTGGACCCACCGCGACCCTGAATTGGATAAGGGTTACAGATAATGAATGAATGAATGATACACTTTTACCTCATCTGTTAGCTCTACAGTCCTTGTTAGGTTTCTGGTAGCATATAGCTTCTAGGAAATGATAGATCAGGAGCTAACATTTTGCTTGGTGCAACAGTAGATGCAAAATAAATAAATAAAAAAAGACCTGCTGGACAAAAAGCAGCTGAGGAGACATTTGTCCAATTATTTAAAGCTTCTTCAAATGGGGAACTGCGTTATAAAATGTGATTTCCATGTTTTTCTGCAGTGCTGTGGATTTAGATCTGACATTCCCCACTTTAACCTCAGAGTCATTGTCTCATTACAGATCCAGTGTGCTGGAGAGCAGAACCAAATTAAAGCCAAAATTATGTGTGTTCTCCAATTAGCCCTAAATTCAGTCCCCAGTCTCCCCTGTTGGGAATGGACTTGCCTGTAGCACACTTCAAATCTTTATAAATGCTTCAGGCTAGAAAAACCACTCTCCTGCTAGCTGTTAATCAGAAAAAGACAGTCTCAGGACGCTGGAGAGAATGAGAAAGTGAGGGTGGGTGGGAAAAAGAAGAAGCTATGCAAATACCTTTTATATTTGCTGTTGTAGAAAGCTTTCCTAAGCCGGCCCAGATGACCTCAGAGTGAGGAGCTCTGAGCTGAGGGACCGAGCGCTAAACGCTAACACTTGGCAGAGCGCTGAGCCAAGGCCCAAGCAGAGTCTAAACACCCAGAGGAGAGGGAAAGAGTCCAACATATGTCACCACTGAGCTCTCGCAGACCCTCGCCAGGAGGGTCTCAGATTAGCTGGGGGCCAGATCAGTTCTGTGTGGAGGTACATACACTATCCAGGTCTACAGCTCACTTCTAAAACGTGTTTGTACTGAACGTCTAAAACTTCATCTGGAATTAAAAGCATTAACAGGGAGTTGGTCCCTTTTGCTGCAAATACAACCTCTACTATTTCCAGAAGGCTTTACACTCAATGTTAAAACATGTGCTGATGCTGGATGATTAGTTTCCATACCTCTCAATATTGGGATTTCAAAAATGAAGGGGAATTTTTCAGTGATGCTCCCCCCGGGCCATCACTGAACACCACACAGTTCATCCCATATAGACTGGATACAGCTGCATCACTCAGGAGAACACAGTCCCACTGCTGGGAGGTTTTATACCACTCCAGTACCGCAACTGGAACTAGGACTGGACTGCAGTCAAACAGCACACAAACATTTTCCTGCACACTTGCTGCTACTTTGTATAGGACTATGTTAGCACAGGCAGTTATTTTATATCATGTACATATATCTGTATAATCATTTAAACCCACCCTAAACCTAAGGCCTCTGCTGATGCTGTAGACCTCCCCATTAATCCCCCTCATGTGTGATATTGATTAATGAATGGTTAACAGGTTTGTAGAGTTGGAAGTCCCAGTGATGATATATCTCTTATAAATTAACACTATTTAGTAGGAACTACTGTATCATTTTGATATTTTATACTCAAATGTGGTCTTGAAAGTGTGAATTTCCACTTGTCTCTATGGGCTACAGTCAGGGTGAAAAATTAATAGATTAATCACATATTACATTCAGTGGGCAATAACCACATATTTGAAGAATAAAGCAACTGAGGAAAAACATCTCTGTATCATTTTCACCTCTGTTCCTCTATTATGAGGTAGGAGCAGATGTCAGAGCGATCTGAATAACAGAGACCCTGAGAGGGTCTACATCTACAAGCTCAGAGACCTGGGGCCCATATAGGAGAGAGAGAGAGAGAGAGAGAGAGAGAGAGAGAGTGCTAGAGAGAGAGTGCTAGAGAGAGAGAAAGAGAGAAAGAGAGAGAGAGAGCTAGAGAGAGAGAGAGAGAGAGAGTGCTAGAGAGAGAGACAGAGTGCTAGAGAGAGAGAGAGAGAGAGAGAGAGAAAGAGAAAGAGAGAGAGCTAGAGAGAGAGAAAGAGAGAGAGAGAGAGAGAGTGCTAGAGAGAGAGAGAGAGAGAGAGATAGAGAGAGAGAGTGCTAGAGAGAGAGAGAGAGAGAGAGAGGGAGAGAGAGAGAAAGAGAGAGAGAGTGAGAGAGAAAGAGAGAGAGAGAGACAGAGTGCTAGAGAGAGAGAGAGAGAGAGAGAGAGAGAGAGAGAGAGAGAGCACTTAAAGTAATGGAGGTTCAGTATCATCGCTGCTCCCTATGGGAGCTCAGCTGCTCAGCCATTAGAGAAGTGTACTGTGTGTGCCCGGGCCTTTATTAAATGCTCTACACCACACACACTATTAACCACACTGTAAAATAACTAGGGTTTAGTGTGTTTGGAAGTTATTTAGAAACCAGCATGACACACACAAACACAGGGCTCATGGAGCTATAAATGTACCCTATGTGTTAATGCTTCTGAACTGAACCTGAAGGTTCTCAGCGCACTCAAAGCCAACAACACCATGAAGGAACCTTAAATGCACAAATGGGAATTACACAAAAGTCCTCTCGTCCTTTCATTATTTATTATTTTATATTAAGCTTGGTTTTACATATTCCCATCACTTCCATTAGTCTTCGCTTCCAAGCTAAAAGTGTCAGCGAGCATTTATCTCCTCTCCAACAGAAGAGCTGTAATAGCCACATTAAAGAGCTGATCCAAATGTGCAGTTAATGGCCTCAAACCCCATTAAACTGCAAACTGCAGCCATATGTGGGCCCACACCTCAGTAACTCACTCTCATTGTTACCTGCACTACATGGGAATTAATAGAGAGCAGGTCCCAACTTTGCTGAAGTAACAGCATTTACATTTCTGGGAAGGCCTTTGACTTTGGAACATTGCTGTTAGGATTTGATGGCAATCAGCCACATGAACAAAGCATGCTTTAATCAATCACTGCACAGCATTTCATCCGTTTGTGGAAGTAAAAACACACACACACACACACACACACACACTCACACACAGCGCCAGACAACCACCTTTACACCCAGGGAGCGATTTGAGTTTAAATGCCTTGCTTAGTCATGGATGGCACTTCAGCTATAGACGTTTATGTGGAGAAAGCACTGTTCCTCCACCCGCATTTTGCAGGTCCAAGCCTTCTTTTCAAGCCTTTAGTCAGGGGTGGGTCCAGAGTCTACCTGGAATCATTTGGCACAAGGCAGGAACACTCCCTGGAGGGGGCGCCAGTCCTTCACAGGGCAACACACACCAATCCACCTACCAACGTGTGTTTTTGGACTGTGGGAAGAAACCGGAGCACCCGGAGGAAACCCACGCAGACACAGGGAGAACACACCACACACCTCACAGACAGTCACCCGGAGGAAACCCACACTGACACAGGGAGAACAAACCACACTCATCACAGACAGTCACCCAGAGGAAACCCACACGGACACAGGGAGAACACACCACACTCCTCACAGACAGTCACCCGGAGGAAACCCACGCAGACACAGAGAGAACACACCACACTCCTCACAGACAGTCACCCGGAGGAAGCCTACGCAGACACAGGGAGAACACACCACACTCCTCACAGACAGTCACCCGGAGGAAACCCACGCGGACACAGGGAGAACACACCACACTCCTCACAGACAGTCACCTGGAGGAAACCCACGCAGACACAGAGAGAACACACCACACTCCTCACAGACAGTCACCCAGAGGAAACCCACGCGGACACAGGGAGAACACACCACACTCCTCACAGACAATCACCCGGAGGAAACCCACGCGGACACAGGGAGAACACACCACACTCCTCACTGACAGTCACCCGGAGGAAACCCACGCGGACACAGGGAGAACACACCACACTCCTCACAGACAGTCACCCGGAGGAAACCCACGCAGACACAGGGAGAACACACCACACTCCTCACAGACAGTCACCCAGAGGAAACCCACGCGGACACAGGGAGAAAACACCACACTCCTCACAGACAATCACCCGGAGGAAACCCACGCAGACACAGAGAGAACACACCACACTCCTCACAGACAGTCACCCGAAGGAAACCTACGCAGACACAGGGAGAACACACCACACTCCTCACAGACAGTCACCCAGAGGAAACCCACGCGGACACAGGGAGAACACACCACACTCCTCACAGACAATCACCCGGAGGAAACCCACGCGGACACAGGGAGAACACACCACACTCCTCACTGACAGTCACCCAGAGGAAACCCACGCGGACACAGGGAGAACACACCACACTCCTCACAGACAGTCACCCGGAGGAAACCCACGCGGACACAGGGAGAACACACCACACTCCTCACTGACAGTCACCCGGAGGAAACCCACGCGGACACAGGGAGAACACACCACACTCCTCACAGACAGTCACCCGGAGGAAACCTACGCAGACACAGGGAGAACACACCACACTCCTCACAGACAGTCACCCAGAGGAAACCCACACGGACACAGGGAAAACACATCACACTCCTCACAGACAATCACCCGGAGGAAACCCACGCGGACACAGGGAGAACACACCACACTCCTCACTGACAGTCACCCGGAGGAAACCCACGCGGACACAGGGAGAACACACCACACTCCTCACAGACAGTCACCCGGAGGAAACCCACGCGGACACAGGGAGAACACACCACACTCCTCACAGACAGTCACCCGGAGGAAACCCACGCGGACACAGGGAGAACACACCACACTCCTCACAGACAGTCACCCGGAGGAAACCTACGCAGACACAGGGAGAACACACCACACTCCTCACAGACAGTCACCCAGAGGAAACCCACGCGGACACAGGGAGAACACACCACACTCCTCACAGACAATCACCCGGAGGAAACCCACGCGGACACAGGGAGAACACACCACACTCCTCACTGACAGTCACCCGGAGGAAACCCACGTGGACACAGGGAGAACACACCACACTCCTCACAGACAGTCACCCGGAGGAAACCCACGCGGACACAGGGAGAACACACCACACTCCTCACAGACAGTCACCCGGAGGAAACCCACGCAGACACAGGGAGAACACACCACACTCCTCACAGACAGTCACCCGGAGGAAACCCACACGGACACAGGGAGAACACACCACACTCCTAACTGACAGTCACCCAGAGGAAACCCACGCGGACACAGGGAGAACACACCACACTCCTCACAGACAGTCACCCGGAGGAAACCCACGCAGACACAGGGAGAACACACCACACTCCTCACAGACAGTCACCCAGAGGAAACCCACGCGGACACAGGGAGAACACACCACACTCCTCACAGACAATCACCCGGAGGAAACCCACGCGGACACAGGGAGAACACACCACACTCCTCACTGACAGTCACCCGGAGGAAACCCACGCGGACACAGGGAGAACACACCACACTCCTCACAGACAGTCATCCGGAGGAAACCCACGCGGACACAGGGAGAACACACCACACTCCTCACAGACAGTCACAAGGAGGAAACCCACGCAGACACAGAGAACACACCACACTCCTCACAGACAGTCACCCAGAGGAAACCTACGCAGACACAGGGAGAACACACCACACTCCTCACAGACAGTCACCCAGAGGAAACCCACGCGGACACAGGGAGAACACACCACACTCCTCACAGACAATCACCCGGAGGAAACCCACGCGGACACAGGGAGAACACACCACACTCCTCACTGACAGTCACCCAGAGGAAACTCACGCGGACACAGGGAGAACACACCACACTCCTCACAGACAGTCACCCGGAGGAAACCCACGCGGACACAGGGAGAACACACCACACTCCTCACAGACAATCACCCGGAGGAAACCCACGCGGACACAGGGAGAACACACCACACTCCTCACTGACAGTCACCCGGAGGAAACCCACGCGGACACAGGGAGAACACACCACACTCCTCACAGACAGTCACCCGGAGCGGGGATTGAATCCACAAGCTCCAGGTCCCTGGAGCTGTGTGACTGCAACACAGTACTGCCTCAATATCATTGTAAACAAAAAATTGCAAGGAAACAAATGCAAAATGCTGTCTCTTTCTGGCGGTGTGGTCAGGATGAGTCCATGTGTGTTCACTTTCACGTTCTCCCACTACTCCTTACTTTTTGTTCTGTTTCTCAGCAGGAGAGCCCTAGAACCACACTTCTTCTTCTTCTTCTTTCGACTGCTCCCTCCAATCAGGGGTTGCCACAGCGGATCAACCACGATCCGCAGCATCAATGAGGCACAGTTTTAACGCCGGATTAATTACACCTTTCCTGACACAACCCTCCCTATACATCCGGCACTGCAACACAGTGGCTAGCCCCAGAACCACACTCTGAATTCATATTACTATGAGGAAGAACGAGGGTTTTCCTACATTCACAGTTCAACTCCAGTGTCTGCAAAAGTAGCGGGAGTCATTCACAGAAAATGTGGCTATAAATGTCAGACATACAGTGGAACTCACAGATTATTTTCACAGTAAGAACTGATTTTATGTGAATACACTCTCACTGTCACAACAAAACCGTATTACTCCAAAATGGAAGCACTTGGAGCCCAGAATGGCAGGATAGCTTTAACAAACAAAGGCCCGTATTAGGGCCAAAGCTGGGCTCAGAGGGTCAGCTTCTGAAAATGGCCACGTCCCAAATGTCACTGAGCCTCTAAACTCACTGATCCAGCTCCAGTCAATAACTCTGCTCTTCCTGCTGTGCCCTTTCCTCTGCAATAAAATATTGTTTGTGCAGAGACAGCTCCACTGTTCAAAACCACTGATCAGTAAATGGCACGTCCGAGCTTCACAAAGAACTTATAAATGTAAGAGTATTTTTTCTCCCCCTGGAATTGAACAAAGCAGCTGATATCTTTATATTAATCACATATTCATTCATTCATTATCTGTAAGCGCTTATCCAATTCAGGGTCGCGGTGGGTCCAGAGCCTACCTGGAATCATTGGGTGCAAAGCGGGAACACACCCTGGAGGGGGCGCCAGTCCTTCACAGGGCAACACACACACACACACACACACATTCACTCACACACTCACACCTACGGACACTTTTGAGTTGCCAATCCACCTACCAACGTGTGTGGGACTGTGGGAGGAAACCGGAGCACCCGGAGGAAACCCACGCAGACACAGGGAGAACACACCACACTCCTCACAGACAGTCACCCGGAGGAAACCCACACAGACAGAGGGAGAACACACGACACTCCTCACAGACAGTCACCCGGAGGAAACCCACGCAGACACAGGGAGAACACAACACACTACTCACAGACAGTCACCCGGAGGAAACCCACGCAGACACAGGGAGAACACACCACACTCCTCACAGACAGTCACCCGGAGGAAACCCACGCAGACACAGGGAGAACGCACCACACTCCTCACAGACAGTCACCCGGAGAAAACCCACGCAGACACAGGGAGAACGCACCACACTCCTCACAGACAGTCACCCGGAGGAAACCCACGCGGACACGGGGAGAACACACCAACTCCTCATTAATCAATTTAAAAAAAGTTTTGTTCCAACAGAGAACGTATTGTGCCGTGATTTATCCTGATACAATGTATATCAACATAACAGTGTCGTGTTACCATTAACAGCTATTGTCATGACAGATGCTCTAATATTTGACCACAGATCCTAATGGTAACATATATATTTTAGTATTGAAACTTATTTCTATGATGAAGACAAAAGGAAGGCACGAGAGGAAAGTGATTTATGATGTGTTAGCGGTAGAAGGAAAGCATGATGAAAAGGTTTCACTCGGCAATGGATGAAAAGCAGAACATCAGAAAGGTGTGAGGAAACAGGAAGTGGGAAAAAGAAATAAACTGATGATAGATTCAGAGAAGATGACGCAAGTGTTATGCACCATACGACTCGACATTTGTGGACATTAGAGTGGCTTCATATCCACTAGCCAATGTTTGGCACTGACCACGGTGACCACGGTTAATGTGTATCTGCTTCAGAGCGGCACTTTCTCTTTAATGATTAGAAATCTGTCTCAGTAATTTGTGCACTTTGAAAGACCTGAGTTCACCAGTTAAAACAAGTGTCTACACACTTCTGCAGGAATAGTGAAGATGAAGGAAGGAATTGAAGAAGAGGAGTTAGAGCGAACTGCAGGCAGAGCTATGGAAAAGAGAATAGCACGAATAGAGTGAGAGAAGACAAGACAGTAAGAGAGAGAGAGAGAGAGAGACTGTCAGTGTGGATCAGTCTAACTCATTAGAGCTCCGAATGGCAGGATAGCTTTAACTTCAAACATGTCTACGGGGTCTAAACCGGGGCTCAGAAGGTCCAGTCTTGAACACGGCCATGCCCCAGATGTCACTAAGCCCCTAAACTCACAGAACCAGCTCCAGTCAATTACTGGGTCCTTCCAGTTTCACTCAGATCCTCTGCTGTAAAACAGTATTTGTGCAAGAATATGCACTGTGCTCCACATCTCTGATAAAGTTCTCAAGACAATTCCTTCTGCTTTAGATTCAAGAACTTTAGATTATATTCATTGTTAATTGTTCTGTCCATTGGTTGCGGTGCTGTGATTGTTTCTGGCGTGGGTGCCTGATTGAGGACAGAATGCCTGGTTTAAGAATGCAGCACCAATGTTAACAGCTGGAAAAAATGTATAAATTCAGGCATAAAGTAACAGTTTGTGCACTCACAACATGTTAAAATAATTTTTAGTGAGCTATTAGGTTCAAGTTTCCCTGTCGAATCATTGTCTAATTACTGTCTGTTTTATATAGTTTTATAAACTGTGATGTACACTATGTAGGGAGTGTGGCACTATTTTGGGACACAGACAAACAGCTCTGTTTACAAGTGTGACACCGATAAATGGGTCAGGGATCGATATTTCTCTTTAATTTTCACGTCTAAATGAGGACTAAACTGTTGACGGAAACAATAAAGCAATTTAGGCACGGTGATGCAGCAGGTACAGTCCCGCTCCGGGTGACTGTCTGTGAGGAGTGTGGTGTGTTCTCCCTGTGTCAGTGTGGGTTTTCTCCGGGTGACTGTCTGTGAGGAGTGTGGTGTGTTCTCCCTGTGTCAGTGTGGGTTTTCTCCGGGTGACTGTTTGTGAGGAGTTTGGTGTGTTCTCTCTGTGTCTGCGTGGGTTTCCTCCGGGTGCTCTGGTTTACTCCCATGGTCCAAAAACACACATTGGTAGGTGGATTGGTGACTCCAAAGTGTCCGTAAGTGTGAATGTGTGACTGTGTGTTGCCCTGTGAAGGACTGGTGCCCCCTCCAGGGTGTATTCCCGCCTTGCGCCCAATGATTCCAGGTAGGCTCTGGACCCACCGCGACCCTGAACTGGATAAGGGTTACAGATAATGAATGAATGAATTTGAGCTGTGTGTTTGAGAAATGAGTAGGTGTTTGGAAATCTTTAACGATTTCTTATCATTTATCATTAACAATTTTTTGCATACATAAAAACCTCGGGACAAAAATAAAATTCAAGATCATGGGGAATATGTATAGCACCATGTAAATCACTGCTCTTCTGCAGACAAATATTTTGCTTTCCACTTTCCACAGCACTGAGAACAACGACAATAAAGCCTGACTTAAACCATGAGAACACTTTGACTGTTCTTCAGTCTGACTAATGAAACGTAAGCAGTAAGCATTCAAACATCTCAGTACATTTATCTTTATGTCTCTCTCTCGCTCTCTCCATACAAACCACAAACCCCACAGTCAGGTTTCGCTCTCTGGTTTATATTCGGAGGCAATTTTCCACACTCCCACAGTAGTCCATAAAGCCCTCAATAAACAGCCCCAGGAGAGCGAGCATGCTCGGCCTGCGATTGTTCTGTCCTGGGGCAGTTATTACTCTGTGCTCTGCCTGTCTGGTCTGGTGGCAGGTGTGTTTTTGTATGGAACAGCAGTGATACCCAAGGCGGTGTGATTACATCTGGCTGTGGTAAATATGTGAGATTGGATTTGAGCAAGTGTGGCTGTGAAGGGACAAAAAAACATGTACAGTATAAAATAAATAGAGAGAGAGAGAGAGAGACAGAGAGAGAGAGAGCGAGATGAGTTTCAGCGTTACACAATAACAGATTTTTACATTCAATAAATGCAGCTACCTCTGTAGACCTATTTCTTATTATTGATTATAAAAGCATGATGTTCATCAGTGTTAATTTTTCCTCACTCAGCCCCAAGGTAATCTCCTTCACTTCAGAGAATGCATTCATGCCGCTCTGCAGCCCAGTGCTGGGGGGCTTTTATTCCTCAAGCCATCACTTGGCGCTGAGCTTGGTGACCTTAGGTTAATGTGCAGCTGCTCCAGAACACGTCATTTCATTTGATCGATATGAGGGTGGCACGGTTGTGCAGAAGGTAGTGTCGCAGTCACTCAGCTCCAGGGACCACAAGCTCAAGTCCTGCTCCGGGCGACTGTCTGTGAGGAGTGTGGTGTGTTCTCCCTGTGTCTGCGTGGGTTTCCTCCGGGTGACTGTCTGTGAGGAGTGTGGTGTGTTCTCCCTGTTTCCGCGTGGGTTTCCTCCGGGTGACTGTCTGTGAGGAGTGTGGTGTGTTCTCCCTGTGTCTGCATGGGTTTCCTCCGGGTGACTGTCTGTGAGGAGTGTGGTGTGTTCTCCCTGTTTCCGCGTGGGTTTCCTCCGGGTGACTGTCTGTGAGGAGTGTGGTGTGTTCTCCCTGTGTCTGCGTGGGTTTCCTCCGGGTGACTGTCTGTGAGGAGTGTGGTGTGTTCTCCCTGTTTCCGCGTGGGTTTCCTCCGGGTGACTGTCTGTGAGGAGTGTGGTGTGTTCTCCCTGTGTCTGCGTGGGTTTCCTCCGGGTGACTGTCTGTGAAGAGTGTGGTGTGTTCTCCCTGTTTCCGCATGGGTTTTCTCCGGGTGACTGTCTGTGAGGAGTGTGGTGTGTTCTCCCTGTGTCTGTGTGGGTTTCCTCCGGGTGACTGTCTGTGAGGAGTGTGGTGTGTTCTCCCTGTTTCCGCGTGGGTTTCCTCCGGGTGACTGTCTGTGAGGAGTGTGGTGTGTTCTCCCTGTGTCTGCGTGGGTTTCCTCCGGGTGACTGTCTGTGAAGAGTGTGGTGTGTTCTCCCTGTTTCCGCGTGGGTTTCCTCCGGGTGACTGTCTGTGAGGAGTGTGGTGTGTTCTCCCTGTGTCTGCGTGGGTTTCCTCCGGGTGACTGTCTGTGAGGAGTGTGGTGTGTTCTCCCTGTTTCCGTGTGGGTTTCCTCCGGGTGACTGTCTGTGAGGAGTGTGGTGTGTTCTCCCTGTGTCTGTGTGGGTTTCCTCCGGGTGACTGTCTGTGAGGAGTGTGGTGTGTTCTCCCTGTTTCCGCGTGGGTTTCCTCCGGGTGACTGTCTGTGAGGAGTGTGGTGTGTTCTCCCTGTGTCTGCGTGGGTTTCCTCCGGGTGACTGTCTGTGAAGAGTGTGGTGTGTTCACCCTGTGCCTGCGTGGGTTACCTCCAACAGTCCAAAAACACACATTGGTAGGTAGATAGGTGACTCAAAAGTGTCTGTAGGTGTGAATGTGTGTGGCACTGCGAAGGACTGGCGCCCCCTCTAGGGTGTGTTCCCGCCTTGTGCCCAGTGATTCTGGGTAGACTCCGGGCCCTCCGCGACCCTGAATTGGATAAGTGGTTTCCGACAGTGAATGAATGATCAATATGATTTGAGCCGCATGCTTCATGTGGTTAAAGCCTAAAACACACAAACAGCATCAGAATGTCAGACATTCTGAAAAAAAACCCATTCATGGCTGAAGTGCACTTGAGCAAGGCACCTAATCCCCAAGCTGCCCCCTGGCTGCCGAGGTGGTTGGCTGCCTGCTGCTCCAGTTGTGTGTGTGTGTGTGTGTGTATTCACTGCCCCTAGTGTGTGTGACCAAAAACAATTGCTCAAATAATTGCTCACTACTGTGTTTGTGTGTTCACTAGCATGGGTCAGAAACACTATCTAATATTTTACCTTATAATTACAGCTTCAAAATCATTATAATGCTCCACTGACTGGGAGAACAGCTCAGCACTGTAGAAACTGCACTTTTGGAAGGAGGGTGGGATAACATTCCGCCTCCCTTCCCCTTTGATTTCAGTACAGTGGTGTAACAATGAATAAACCCCAAGGAGCAACAAACAAACAAACAAACAAACAAACAAACCTAGTGTTCCCTTAAATGCAGAGAATCAATTTCCCTGAAGGGATTAATAAAGGTAATTCTTCTTATACTTATACTTCTTCATATTATTATTTTTCTACCACTTTATACTTTACTCATTTATACAATGATTACTTGCTTTTATATCTCTAAACACTTAAGGGTTACAAAACACTGCGAATCAACCGTCTAATCAAAGAATGAGAAGACAAACGTCCGCATAAAGAGATTTCAGACTTCCCCTGTCTGACTTTAGGACCTGAAGCCAGCTGGCTTTGAATATAATGACACACTATTATGCTATCATCTGAATTCTTTGTGTAATTTGTGTTTCGTGATCACTGAGATGGGGGAAAAAGCTCAGCTAAACACTGCTAAGTCCCCAACTGTTTAGCGGATGAGTGAGGATTTGTTGGGACAGGCACGGCTCACTGGTGACTCTTCATACAAACGAGTGCATGTTTTACAAGAGTTACTTTCAAAGTAGGGAACCGTTTGGACAGTACTGTAACAGGACTGGGACTTTTAACTCTTAACGTTTAACACAGCTGTGATTCAGTCATGGACACAAGGCCACAGAGTGCTCTACACTGTGCAGTAATGTGTTTATGTGTGGCTTGACAGAAGTCTAGTTCCAGCCCAGTTATAGAACTCTGTGTGTGGGCGGAGCCAAAAATGATTAAATAACCAAACAAATCATAATCTGTTGTGTTTTTATCACTGTTAACTTATAAATGGCACTGCTGGGACTGTTGATATCACACTCGATGTGGTGCTGTTACTAAATATCAGCGCAGGGAGGAGGTTATCATCAGGACTCGGCCTGCAGCCTTGTGTCTACGACCAAATCGCTATGGCGTCAAACTAGGGCCAAAAGGTTTGAGAAAAACCAACGGCTGACTAGACAGCGCCATCCTGTCAAAACAGGGTCAGAGCTTAGGAACAAGCAGCTTCGAAAAGATGGTTTTGGAGACTGAGAGAAGAAGCGCAATGAAAACTGCAAATACAAAGTAAATGATTAACTACGGAAATATCCTGTTTACAAACCTGCTTTTAAAACTCTCAGTAGTAATAGCAGTCCTCTCCTTTCCCTGTTCTGCTTTTTGGTTCTCAAATCTTGGGCCGTAAATCACAGCCTTAATTATATTCAGTATAACCGCACTCTTGCACATGTGATATTGCGTAATGGCAGTACAAAGTACATGTATGTAATAATTATAATAAAGATATCTCTCATATTGGGCGGCACGGTGGTGCAGCAGGTAGTGTCGCAGTCACACAGCTCCAGGGGCCTAAAGGTTGTGGGTTCGATTCCCACTCCGGGTGACTGTCTGTGAGGAGTGTGGTGTGTTCTCCCTGTGTCTGCGTGGGTTTCCTCCGGGTGACTGTCTGTGAGGAGTGTGGTGTGTTCTCCCTGTGTCTGCGTGGGTTTCCTCCGGGTGACTGTCTGTGAGGAGTGTGGTGTGTTCTCCCTGTGTCTGTGTGGGTTTCCTCCGGGTGCTCCGGTTTCCTCCCACAGTCCAAAAACACACGTTGGTAGGTGGATTGGCGACTCAAAAGTGTCCGTAGGTGTGAGTGTGTGAGTGAATAAGTGTGTGTGTTGCCCTGTGAAGGACTGGCGCCCCCTCCAGGGTGTATTCCCTTGCACCCAAAGATTCCAGGTAGGCTCTAGACCCACCGTGACCCTGAATTGTATAAGAGTTACAGATAATGAATGAATGAATATCTCTCATATTTCATTTGCATTAAAATGCTGATAATGGACATCTGAGATTTTGAGTGTAGGCAGCCCATATGTTAATGTCACTGCATGAACATGTGACGTACACACACACACACACACACAATCCCATCTAAAACCATTAAAGCCCACTGTAGCCCAAGCTGGTAGTAGGAAGGACTTGCTGGGATTGCTGTTAAGTGGCTTTCTGCCGACGTAGCGATGGATAGTGGAGCTAACAAACAAAGAGAACAGGACCGTGATTGGAGGGGAGAGTGTGTGTGTGTGGGGGGGGGGGGTGACAAATGCATACTCGAGCCCAGATGTTTCTACCCTTCTCACTGAGTCTGTTTATCTGCTGGATGAAAGTGTTCACATCTTGAGATCCCATTTTGACTGTGCGAGTTGAATTCTACAGCTATTTTCTGCAAGGACACCTGCAGGATGCCACTCAGTGTAGTGGCATGTCTCCTGGCAGAGTCAATTAGAGCCTGAGACAGGGGAAACCTGAAGAGAAACTACTTCAGAACGGACACAGAGAATAAGCATGGCTCAGTGAGCTTCAGAAAATAATCAGCCTCCGCCTGGAGAGAACCCTCAGAGCATCCCTTACATCAACTCCATTAAAAAATCAATGTGGAACAGTAGCAGCAGGGGAGGAGTCTGCAGAGCTCTCTAACACCTGAATGAATGTAAATATACACTGGAAATAACAACATAACTATAAACATAGCCCCTTTCACATATCCAGTAATGTCCTGGAGAATCATATCGTGCCTCACAGGTGCCAACCTGCTGTGACTGCGCATCTGATGTGGAAAATCTCCAGATTGTGTAAAGGTAGACCTCGAGAAAATATCCGGACCTAAATCTCTAGACATTTACTCAGAGTTCAAATGTGAGAACGACTCAAGCTGAAAACTTTCACTGTCAAAAGTTTAATGTCTTGAGAATTTAAGTTCGAATCTACCTCTCATGTGAAACTGCAGTGAGATTTCACAATAAGGATTCTGAGGATGCTGCTTCTTAACTTAAAATTTCAAGCTCAGTTAATTTACGTAGACTTTTTCTCAACAGAAAGAGACAAAGAATGGACTTGTGATTTAAGACAGAACAGGACGAGCCTACCTGGAATCAAGGCAGGAATACACCCCAGAGAGGGCGCCAGTCCTTCACAAGGCAAACCACTCCCTCACACACTCACACTTACACCAAAATGTGTTTTTGGACTGTGGGAGGAAACCGGAGCACCCGGAGGAAACCCACACAGACACAGGGAGAACACACCACACTCCTCACAGACAGTCACCCGGAGGAAACCCACGCAGACACAGGGAGAACACACCACACTCCTCACAGACAGTCACCCGGAGGAAACCCACACAGACACAGGGAGAACACACCACACTCCTCACAGACAATCACCCGGAGGAAACCCACGCAGACACTGGGAGAACATACCACACTCCTCACCGACAGTCACCCGGAGCAGGACTCAAACCCACAACCTCCAGGTCCCTGGAGCTGTGTATCTGCACAACTACCTGTCTGTAGCTACCTGACTGTCTGCACAACACCGTGCCACCCTCATTTATGTTCTTGAGTACTGTAATGTTACTTGGGCGGTTGAATACTACATCAAACGAGAACACGAGACCATGAGAACACAGATAAGCACAGCAAAATACAGATGTAAGGACCAAAACATTAAAACCATTTACAGATGAAGCATCTAACAATTATTGAGTCAAAAAAGGGTCAAAAAGAGTTTGAGTTTGTAAAAAAATACTTACTGTGTAACTGTGTTTGAGCAACTACAGACACGTAAAACTAAAATCCACAAATGTATCGGAATGCACAAATTTAACAAAACAACAACAATAATAATAACTTAAAATCACAAATGTATAAAAAAGATTTGCATTTCTGAATCAAATGTTGTGAATGTGTGAATCATTACCTTCTCAAACGGCTTAAAATGTGCAAGAGCAGACCTTTTTAAGGTTCCAAATGTGACTGCGGGAGTTTTTGAATGCGGTGGAAAAAATCCACATATTCACCTTCTCTGCTGCGTGTGCGAATCTCTTTTTGCAGTTGCGGATTTAAGACCCTGTTTTGACGGCCAATTGATGGACCAATAGGAAAGCTTTAGCTGGACCAATCACATCGCGAGGTTTGTTTAACCAATCGGAACATTGATTTGTTGCTGTTACAAGGAACCTTGGTTCTTTCCAGTGAACCGCCATATCTGGAACCTTAAAAAGGTCTGCTCTTGCACATTTTAAGCCGTTTGAGAAGGTACTGATTCACACATTCACGACATTTGATTCACAAATGCAAATCTTTTTTCATATTTGTGAATTAAATTATTATTGTTGTTGTTGTTGTTGTTGCTGTTTTCCGATACATTTGTGGATTTTAGTTTTACGTGTGTGTAGTTGCTCAAACACAGTTACAAAGTCCGTTACATTTGTGAGTATTGTTTTACAAACTCAAAACCTTTTTGACCCTTTTTTGACTCCATAAATAATGATTACCAATTAATATACATAGTATTATTTTTAGTACGTATTAAAACGTATTAACTAGGACACAGTCAGGCCTGAATCTGAAATCTGAAGAGCTGCTAGTGAGCAATGAGGAGTGAATGATGTGGGGTGAGAAGCCCCTTCTGTGGAACAAAGTAAATAAATCACAGTTCTCCTCAAAGACACAATTACACTGAAATATATTCCATCAGTGATATCGAAGCGCCTAGGGAACTCCTCCTCTCATGAACAGGAATAAACACTGAATTTTACAGAGACATAGGGATAAGATGTTTCCTGGGAACAGTACACCACAGTCAAGAGCGATTTACCAAAACAATAAGCCGCCTGTATTCTGGACTTTGGGACTGACCGTGAAAGGTGCGGTTCCACATCCTCTTGATGACCACATGACCGGGCGGCTGCAGTCCTGATTGGTTCATGGACTCGTTCAGAGCATGTGCATATAGGAGAACACCGTCATGAAAGCCTCCTGCAATCAGGTTCATCTGGAAGGAGAAGAGAAGGACAGAAAAACACCATGTTACTGGGTGTAATGTCTTTTTTCCTGGAGATATGTCTCGACTTAGTTAAGTTAAATCAGTTTTCTATTGCAGGGATGACTGGGCTGATTTGCTTAATGGAATCTTTTCTATTTCTGTGCTTTCCTCACACCTCCATTTAGCAGCTCTGGCTTTCCTCACTATGTTTTCTCTCTCTCTCTTGTTCCCTCGTCTCACACTATCTCCTCCCTGTGGGTACTCTCTCTTTCATCAGCATCATTCGCAGCTCTCCCTTGTGTCACACGTTTGCTTTCATACTTTAGCAAGCCCCGCTGATGAATGAGATAAAAATGCAAACTGACAAGAGGCCCCAAACAAAAACACAAACCCAACCCAGGCCTTTTCAGGGTCCAAACGGCTGGAGAATCCACAGTTATGTAACAGTCTGCTCACTTTTCATACACTTCCTCTTGTCACTGTGTAACTTCACAGCTTTCGTATTTCCCTGTTGCTTTTTTTAGTTCTACAGCCTAGATTTCAGGAACGAAACCTTATATCTCCTTGTTAAGTAGCTAAATGTTCAGTCCAGCACCAATGAAAGCCTTTTATATAAATGAATACATGTATGGCGTTGCAGAGTGTCTTTCTATTTTAATCATGTTCCATAAACACGCTAATGCAGCATTAGGAGTGTTGCACAAGGATTCCTATTGGTGGAGCTGGGCCTGTCGGAATAGCCATGTTTTGTGACCAACATATTTTCCCAGAAATAACCGTGATTGTCACACAGCTCCAGGGTGCTGGCGTTGTGGCCTTGTCTCTGGTAACTGCCTGTGAGGAGTTGGTGTGTTCTCCCTGTGTCTTCGTGGGTTTCCTCCAGGTGACTGTCTGTGAGGAGTGTGGTGTGTTCTCCCTGTGTCTGCGTGGGTTTCCTCCAGGTGACTGTCTGTGAGGAGTGTGGTGTGTTCTTCCTGTGTCTGCGTGGGTTTCCTCCGGGTGACTGTCTGTGAGGAGTGTGGTGTGTTCTCCCTGTGTCTGCGTGGGTTTCCTCTGGGTGACTGTCTGTGAGGAGATGGGTGTTCTCCCTGTGTCTGCGTGGGTTTCCTCCGGGTGACTGTGAGGAGTGTGGTGTGTTCTCCCTGTGTCTGTGTGGGTTTCCTCCGGGTGACTGTCTGTGAGTAGTGTAGTGTGTTCTCCCTGTGTCTGCGTGGGTTTCCTCCAGGTGACTGTCTGTGAGGGGTGTGGTGTGTTCTCCCTGTGTCTGCGTGGGTTTCCTCCAGGTGACTGTCTGTGAGGAGAGTGGTGTGTTCTCTCTGTGTCTGCGTGGGTTTCCTCCGGGTGACTGTCTGTGAGGAGAGTGGTGTGTTCTCCCTGTGTCTGCGTAGGTTTCCTCTGGGTGACTGTCTGTGAGGGGTGTGGTGTGTTCTCCCTGTGTCTGCATGGGTTTCCTCCGGGTGACTGTCTGTGAGGAGAGTGGTGTGTTCTCCCTGTGTCTGCGTGGGTTTCCTCCGGGTGACAAGTTTCTCTCAAGGTTCACAAACTACTCGTTGAATGTTTACAACACATCTATGGAGTGTTTTAGTTTAATTTCATAGTAGGGATAAGACTGTATTTGGGTCTTAACTGAAGAGGAACAAGTCTGGGTTTAGAGCGTCCAATTCTGAGCAGAACTTATTCTCGGCTGTTGACCTCTCCTTACAGAATCAGCAGGAAAATGCAGAGAAGAGAAAAGATGCATCCAAGAAGAGCAACAAGATGAAGAGGAAAGAAATTGGGGGGGTTGCAAAATTGAGGTTGCTATGGCAACTATAGACAGGGCTCTGACAGCTGCTGTGCAGACTCATCCACGCTGAACATGTGTGTGTGACAGAAGTGAGAGGAAGCGAGAGAGAGAGAGAGAGAGAGAGAGAGAGAGAGAGATGAAATGCAAAGGGCAAAAAAATAAAGATTAATGCAGATCCAAGTCCAACAGAGTAAACACGTGTGAGATGATCCCAGATCAGAACCAAACCCCTGAAAAGTAAAGAAGCAGATAATGATAAAGAAACAATTACAAACATTTCCTGAAATGCATAGACACAAGTAGAAACTGATACAATATTTTGGTGTTCTCTACTGCACGGCCTGCTTAGCTGTGGCACCAGAAAGTGGAAGTGTGTTTTTTTTTTTTTTTTATTGGCCTATGGTCTAGTACCAAATGTACCAGAATAATGTTTTTGGTTGCTGCTCAAATCGAGTTATGGCCCCTAATGTCACTTGAGGGAGTTCTCCTCAGTCTTTAGTAAAACACAGCTGAACTTGAATCAAAATCCTAATAACACCTGCTCCTCCAACATTTCTTCTGGAATGAAGGCTAAAATAATAAATAGTTGCCCCTGCCCCCCTCCCCTTTGCTGCAGTAACAGCTTGTACTCTTTAGGGAACATTCGAAGACTGCTGTGATTTGATGGACTTGGCCAGCATTAGTGAGGTCACATACTGATGCTGGATGCTGAACCCATCCCAAATGTATTGGATGGAGCTCAGAGAACACAGCTCCTTTGCCCCAAAGCCAAATGCTGTGTTGATATATGGCCCTCTAGCCCATGCGTGGCATCGAGCACGGTGATAAATCACGTGGAAAGTGCTGGTAAAGTAGTAGGTCACCACCTTGTAACTTTCAGGATTTGAAGGACCTGCTAATGACACTGTACCAGATAACACCCAGCACCTTCAGGGTTCATAACTCCCAGGTGTTTCTTACCCTCCACCAGCAGGTACACAGTGCAGTTTCTGCAGTGTTTCTTCTCCCTATTACAGCTGTAATGTAAAAACACTACCTAATGTTGCTTTAACAACGTTTGTAAAGTAATTTTTTGCACACATTTGACATGTTTTTCTGTGATATATGCCCTTAGGAGAGTGTCCTGGATTCAGGCCTCATTCCTGACACGTCTGGACACCTCATTACCTGCATTTCATTTCCTAAACCAATCTCCCTTCCTGCCCTCTCATTCCGAGTAATAGATGCCTTTGTGCGCTACACATTTAGAAAAACCATCAGTGTGATGCTAGCTTTTTTCTAGGGAAAGTAACTGTACGTTATTCTATTATAATTGCGAGATACTCATATCCTTGAAAGGACATCTATTCCTCCCCCCACCCCGCAAGCACACACACACACACACACACACCCCTTCTACACATAAACATCTGCCTACAGCTGATTCTACCATAATAATAAACAACAGCAGTCTGCCTCCATAAAAAGATGCCTTTAATCCAAACATATGTTCAGAGACTATGAGCGCAGTAGAAAAAGCACTGTGTTTACACTCTCCTGAGATTAGGAGTTATTTCTCTCTAATAAAATCAGGTCTGATTTAATGAAATTTGGATCGACTGATACTCAAAGTTAGCAAGACATTTTAGCAAGATAAGAAAGTGTGTGTTGGTGTGTGTGTGTGTGTGTAGTAATTGTGGCAGTGAGTGAATGCAGTAATTGGAAAGTCAGTCTGTTAGAGGTGGAAGAAGGGAACGTTTCCAATTAGCAGCTCTCGGCGGCGTGTATGGATGAGTGCGCTGGTCTAACAGGCTACTGCACTAACCGCTCCGCTGGTCAGCCAAAATAGATTCCTCATTACGGATCCAAAAAACCAGCCGCGCTGTAGACAGGAACAAACTTAATTGCGGAGGATGAATATGGACATCGTTACTCTTGTACTCGAGATGAATGGCTGCATGGCTTAACAAGTTCTCTGAGTTTGTTACTGCATGTTTGTACAGCGAAAAAACTGCTGCACTGAATTTACTCAACAAAAGCATGTGAAACATTTCCTGTTTGGTGGTTCACGTAAAGTCCAGTCCTACAAAATCACACATTCTCAGGATTACAGGCCCTGTACTGGTACAAACTTCTTTGTTTACCACGTGCATAAACCCTTAAAGGTACATCAGTGGTTCTTAAGGAGCAGTTGTGCTCTGTAATGGTACATTACATTGTCTTTTTGAGAAGTTTGAAAAATGTGTACGTTTTATCTGTAAGCGCTTATCCAGTTCAGGGTCGTGGTGGGTTCAGAGCCTACCCAGAATCATTGGGCAATAAGCAGGAACACACCCTGGAGGGGGCACACTTTTGAGTCGCCAATCCACCTACCAACGACCATGGGAGGAAACCGGAGCACCCGGAGGAAACCCACGCGGACACAGGGAGAACACACCACACTCCTCACAGACAGTCACCCGGAGGAAACCCACGCAGACACAGGGAGAACACACCACACTCCTCACAGACAGTCACCCGGAGGAAACCCACGCAGACACAGGGAGAACACACCACACTCCTCACAGACAGTCATCCGGAGGAAACGCACACAGACACAGAGAGAACACACCACACTCCTCACAGACAGTCACCCGGAGGAAATCCACACAGACACAGGGAGAACACACCACACTCCTCACAGACAGTCACCCGGAGGAAACCCACACAGACACAGAGAGAACACACCACACTCCTCACAGACAGTCACCCGGAGGAAACCCACACCGACACAGGGAGAACACACCAAACTCCTCACAGACAGTCACCCGGAGGAAACCCACACAGACACAGGGAGAACACACCACACTCCTCACAGACAGTCACCTGGAGGAAACGCACACAGACACAGAGAGAACACACCACACTCCTCACAGACAGTCACCCGGAGGAAATCCACACAGACACAGGGAGAACACACCACACTCCTCACAGACAGTCACCCGGAGGAAACCCACGCAGACACAGGGAGAACACACCACACTCCTCACAGACAGTCACCCGGAGGAAACCCACACAGACACAGAGAGAACACACCACACTCCTTACAGACAGTCACCCGGAGGAAACCCACACAGACACAGAGAGAACAAACCACACTCCTCACAGACAGTCACCCGAAGGAAACCCACGCAGACACAGGGAGAACACACCACACTCCTCACAGACAGTCACCCGGAGGAAACCCACGCAGACACAGGGAGAAAACACCACACTCCTCACAGACAGTCACCCGGAGCAAACCCACACAGACACAGAGAGAACACACCACACTCCTCACAGACAGTCACCCGGAGGAAACCCACACAGACACAGAGAGAACACACCACACTCCTCACAGACAGTGAACTGAGGTGATTATCGATATCTGTGTGGCAGCAACGCTAATCTTTGTGCCACCCTGCTGATCTTAGAACACAGAAATCCAGACGTATTATGAAGAGGAAACGAAGTGCAGAGTTTGTGTTTGGCCAAGGGTCAACAAAACAAAAAAATATATGATGAAAGAACATTTTTTGTGTCTTTAAACAACAACAACAGCAACAAAACATTTAACAATGTTACGCTACAATCTGAAACTGTTATACACCACGTCAGTGTGGTTACCCAGACCCAGAGGTCTCGGGAACATAATACTCTTCCACTAGCTTGTTTATTTCCCGTCATTTCATCCTGGTGCCATGTTTCTCAGGGTAAATAAATGGAAAATAGTGAATAAACGTCTGAATTTTCTAAATAACTATTTTTTTATTACAGTGGTTAAGGTGGTCTTTAGGCTTTGGTTTATTTGTCTATAGAACATGTGAGGAGTCTGAGCAGCGCTGCTGGAGAACTGTTCCTCAAACTTATAAAACTTTATTATTCATACATCTCATTCAGAAATACGGTTCTTTAGAATTAACCACGGAACCGGGTGTTGTGAGCTTCACGTACAGAAGTGAGTTAAAAAACTCCTGTAATGAAGACCAAAGATGATCTGGCATCTTACACAATGACACCCCACACCATGTCACCAAGGGTTCAAGATGTGTAACACGTGACAACAAACCGTTCATCTTGGTTTGAACACGCTTCCCCCACACACGGATTCGCCGGTCATCTCCACCAAGACAAAAGCGAGACTTGGCACTGAAGATGACCCACTTCCATTCTGAGTGCCCCCATGACAGTTCGGCACCACACCATTGACTCAACATCTTTGGTGACATTGACATCTAGTACTGCATCGTCATGATGACTCGTGGAGGACATCACTGCTTGCCGAATGTCTGCAGTCGTGGCTGTTGGGTCATCTGCTTGTGTACATCTCCCAGACCCTTCACGAATTCTATTCACTGCCACCAACAATGCGCTATGATAATGTCCACACGACTCACCATCTACGGCGCACGATATCTCAATAAATATTAACTTAGGAAAATTCTATGCTTTAGAGGAGCGTTTAGAGGAAATCACATGCTCAAATGTTTGCTGTTGTTTTCTGTCAGTGTTTATGTGAAAACCTTCATGCTGCGAATTTTAAGGCATCTCAATCTGTTCTGCCGAGGGACTGCTCATTGCCAGCTGATGCACACGGGAAGCTAATGAAAGTGGAGCCAGCGGATTTCTCTCCTCCTGCCTCTGGAGAAGAACCAGCACAGCTCAGAAAGAAAACAGGGCTGTGTGGAGATGTGTGAGGGACACAGCAGATGGCCAAACCCTGTGTCTGTGACCTGCTATTTTTAATTTCATGCTTTTTACCAATAACAGATGGATGAAAACATGTGGAGTAAAGGCAAAATATGGGAACACTAAGGCAGCAATCAAATGAGCATAGTTCTTTATCCTTATCACAAAATTCACCTGATTACTGCTCCAACTGCAACATTGTGGCTTGTTTACACCTTGAAATGACATGTGTTTCATATCCGTATCGTATTCAGATTTACTTTGGCTGGATTCTCTTTACAGTTTTCACTAAAATGATTTCCCAATGTGGTCCAGTCTTTCTTTCCCATGTAAAAAGACAACACCAACACACACTTTGTTTCCGATAGAAACATTCTTCCTTAGTGTATTATTATATGTAGTCATATATGGACAGAAGCTGTGTACAACAGGCTGCAAAGTGTCCACTCAGGTACGGGAGAAGGCTTCAGAGGACCAGGCTGTTTAGGTCATGAGAGAGAGAGATCTGGATTGATGGGGGAGAACTGTGGATGGTTTCACAGTTGCAGAAAACCACCAATTGTTTTTTCCCATAAATGGCAGACATTAAGCTTCATTTGATAAATAATAGTAGACGCATTTCTGCTTGTGTAATGATATACGGATATAAAAGGCACATTCCGTTTATATTTAAATGTGGTTATGAGTTTGTTTACATTCAGAAGCTCTGGGTCTTTTAATGTGGAATGGTGTGTTTGAGGAGAAAAAATCGATTGTTGTTTGTTCATGGCTAAAGTTGAACTTGTCCGCAAATAGATATTCATTTATTCATTCATTATCTGTAACCCTTATACAATTCAGGGTCGCGGTGGGTCCAGAGCCTACCTGGAATCACTGGGTGCAAGGCGGGAACACACCCTGGAGGGGGCGCCAGTCCTTCACAGGGCAACACACACACTCACACGTACGGTCACATTTGAGTCGCCAATCCACCTACCAACGTGTGTTTTTGGACTGTGGGAGGAAACCGGAGCACCCGGAGGAAACCCACGCAGACACAGGGAGAACACACCACACACCCCACAGACAGTCACCCGGAGGAAACCCACGCAGACACAGGGAGAACACACCACACTCCTCACAGACAGTCACCCGGAGCGGGAATCGAACCCACAACCTCCAGGTTCCTGGAGCTGTGTGACTGCGACACCTACCTGCTGCGCCACCGTGCCGCCCCAAATAGTTATTGCCTTTTTGAATTACCACAGAAACCACAGAAGCAGTTAGCTCCCAAATCTAGAGTGGGGTGCTACTTAAATAATCTTTTTTCATAGCTTTCAAGGTTTGGAAGGCTCTTTGCGGTTTCACAAGGCTTTTGACTGATTGTTCCCACTGCTGGTAATAAGAACTAAGAATCTGAGTTATATTATGCTAAACGGTTATAAATACAATGGTCTATCGACTTACAGAGTTGTTCCTGTCTTGCACATGATGATTCCAGGAGCGCTCTATAGACCCTCCCCACAGAATGGTTGCAGAATATGAATGAATGAAAAAAAGACTACAAAGACACTCTGATGCCTGAGACACTCTAAGACATAGAGGTAACTACAGGGTGTTGTATGTAAGGGCTGGATGATATGGCCATAATTGATATCACGATATATTTCTTCATTTCAGCCAATGTGTGTTATATAAAGGTGACTGGAAAAAACTGCCAAGAACTTTTGGTGTTTCTAATAAAGTGGCCAAAAAAGTGAAAAGTGGGGTTTAGTAAAGTGGACAGTGAATGTATAAGAGGTGTAATAATTGTATGAGCTGGGGCTAATTCTACAGGAAATACAAGACTTGCACTGAGCTCTCGGAGAAAATCATAAACTCCACTCTAAAATAACCCACCACCATCTCACCATCTGTCACATCTCCTAGAGGGTGTTATTCAGCCAGATCTTTAATACTGATCATTTTCTGCTTTAATAGCTCCCATTTCCCAATCCCAAAGCACACAGGCCACACTGATAATAGCTTGTTTGCAGCCCACAGGGGACTGGAGGAATGTCAGATAAACGACTAAACAGTCATCATGGCGGTTAATAATGTTATGTTATTGGCTCTGGAGAGGTGATACAGAGAGCAGTAACAGGACACACACATTGCTTAATTGTACACATGTTCAAAGAGCAGTAGCAGTGGAAAGTACATGAAATAATGATATGTAATCACAGTAAACCTTTCATGGCATTTCATGAAAATGGTCCATATTGACTGCATGTTTTTAAACAGCTGTTTAAACAAATTCACACTAAGTAGCTTCCTCTGGGAGATGTTTAATTCACGTTTTTTCTGCTGGATCCATTTCAGGGTTGTGGTTCTCTGGGAGATATCAACTTCAAATTACATGAAAGTTGAAGTATGAACCAAGCAACAGTGGAAAGTCAGATTGTTTTGGTAGATACAGCAGACTTCCCAATTACGATCAGCTTCAAATGGGGAATGAAAAGAACGACTGTTAACATCACTTGTTAACATATTTGTTTATAGTAGACAATAATTGCTCGATATATTGTCGCTGTCCTAAGAAAAACATGTATCTCCATATTTGTTGATTTTTAGTTTACTAAAATAAATAGAAAGTACTTGAAATAATATCTTTTTTTACGCAGCAGGTAGTGTCGCAGTCACACAGCTCCAGGGACCTGGAGGTTGTGGGTTCGATTCCCGCTCCGGGTGACTGTGAGGAGTGTGGTGTTTTCTCTCTGTGTCTGCGAGGGTTTCCCCCGGGTGACTGTCTGTGAGGATTGTGGTGTGTTCTCTCTGTGTCTGCGTGGGTTTCCCCCGGGTGACTGTCTGTGAGGAGTGTGGTGTCTTCTCCCTGTGTCTGCGTGGGTTTCCTCCGAGCGACTGTCTGTGAGGAGTGTGGTGTGTTCTCCCTGTGTCTGCATGGGTTTCCTCCGGATGACTGTCTGTGAGGAGTGTGGTGTGTTCTCCCTGTGTCTGCGTGGGTTTCCCCCGGGTGACTGTCTGTGAGGAGTGTGGTGTGTTCTCCCTGTGTCTGTGTGGGTTTCCTCCGGGTGACTGTCTGTGAGGAGTGTGGTGTGTTCTCCCTGTGTCTGCGTGGGTTTCCTCCGAGCGACTGTCTGTGAGGAGTGTGGTGTGTTCTCCCTGTGTCTGCATGGGTTTCCTCCGGATGACTGTCTGTGAGGAGTGTGGTGTGTTCTCCCTGTGTCTGCGTGGGTTTCCCCCGGGTGACTGTCTGTGAGGAGTGTGGTGTGTTCTCCCTGTGTCTGTGTTGGTTTCCTCCGGGTGACTGTCTGTGAGGAGTGTGGTGTGTTCTCCCTGTGTCTGTGTGGGTTTCCTCCGGGTGACTGTCTGTGAGGAGTGTGGTGTGTTCTCCCTGTGTCTGTGTGGGTTTCCTCCGGGTGACTGTCTGTGAGGAGTGTGGTGTGTTCTCCCTGTGTCTGTGTGGGTTTCCTCCGGGTGTCTGTGAGGACAGTCTGGACCCACCACGACCCTGAACAGGATAAGGAATGAATGATTGAACATTGACTTCCACTGAAATTGGTTAACACTGTGGGTAACTACTATAACATTGTGTTTACATTTGCTTACTTAGCATAGCGAAGCACACTGTTAGCTCAGTTCAGAAATAAATGCTAGTGTGTGAATTCATGTGAATTGTGATGTGTGTGATGAGGTTATGCCCATTCAGCTGTTACCTGTGCCCTTGTTCCCTACACCCTTGTTACAATAAAGAGCAATCTTAAGCAGTGTGACTGTGTCTCCTGACCCCTTCTTTGATGCTTGCTTTACAGTCTCCTGTCTAACACACTGTCTAAGTTGCAAAACATGTCGTTTCTGTCTCAAACTTAAAACTGTAGATGTGCTGCTCTTTTTTTAGCAAAAAAAGCCTATTTCTATGTGCGATCTATTTATATCACAGTGCAGTCACTTGTGCAGATTCCCTCAGACAAATCACAGCCTGCAAGGTCTTGCCAAGTTGTTATCAACTCAGGACTGCTGATGTTCATGACGTTTTGTTAGTTTAGTGACTTTCTGGAAGTAGTTTGGCTATATCTCTGTATTCTTCCCCCTGTTTGGATCTGTTTGTTTTCTCTCCTGCTGTATGTGTGTGTTTCTGTGTACAGATGACTGAAATATTTGTATTTGGAGCCAATATTTGCGTCTGTGCTGAATTAGCTCAGGGACTTGTTGTGGCTCAAACTGTTCAGAGAACACAGCAGTGCAATTCACATGACCGTTTCAGAAGTGTCAGTACAATTCCACTGAATACGAGACGGTTTTAGAAAAACATGAACTGAGAAAACAATCTCTCTAAAGGCGCATGCTTCAGCGTGTTGTGTGAAGCACTAACAGCTTGTGATTCACGACAGAACGGAGCGTGGCTCAGAAGCTTTTCTCAGGACCCCACTCCCCACCCCTCCAGATCAAGGCTGACACCATTATCTCCAAATAGAGATAAATATGGCATTCAAACTAACACACACAGAAACACACACTTTTCGCAGCATTAATATTGATTAGTGACTGACATTCATAGAATACACAAGAATAAATCATTACTTCTGTTAAATATGTAATGAAACACTTAGTGGCTCAAATGAGGGCCATTCATTCCAAAGAAGGCCCAGAAAATTCAACACCAAACCAAACCAGTGTTGACTGATTCTGAGACTGGTGAGGGACAAGAAACAAAAGTAAAACGAGGGTAAAGGTGGATCATATGTGGTCTTTCCACACATTATTTGTGACTGTATTTTCTCCCGTTCGTGGCCCAATAATAACCTCCTTTTAAAATCCTCCTGCCATCTTGACCCACGTTTTTGTACATGAATCAGAATGTGGCAGGGTGTAAACGACTCAGTTATATCCTGCTGTACACTTACAGTGAAGTATCTGTTTCTCCACTTAATTATTCAGGCATTTGTATAAATCTATATATCAATTTATGTCTGGAGAGTGGATGTTGAATGAGGTAGAGTTGGGCTGATCAATTGTAAGGCAACACCTGTAAGCTGCAGCTATATGGAAGGTGTTCCTGATAAAATTGCTTGATAACATGCATTCGTACAAGATACGTGGACAAAACTAATAGTACTTTTCCATTGCCTGGTACTTACCTACTGTACGTAACTCATTTTCCACTACAATAGCTGCTCCACAGAGTTAGACGCTGCAAACACTGTTTGTAACTGAAGCTACAGGCTAAGTAAAAATAACAATATTTGCACGTTGTTGGATTGGACTGATCACAACTCCGTCATCAGTTCAGACAGATCAGTAGGGTTTCTACGTTCCCGTCCGGCCAATGAGCCATTGAACGTCTTCAAAAGACCTCAGCATCATTTTACGAGCTGCCGTCGGATAAAAACAAATGTGATTGCTGCAGTGGCTTGAAGATATTACAAAGGCATAGTTGGTGCTGGATGTCTGCATTTCATCGTGATTGACAAGTCTCTCTGGCCAATCAGCACTCTGCAACCTTTACAGATCAGGTTTTAGTCCCTACTCGGCTAAAAAAAGGACCCGGTTCCAGGTACCAAAAGCCAAAAAGGATAGTAGAGTTGAGTAGAGAGGGTATCATGCAGTGGAAAAACATCTTAAGGTGAATAAAAGATAGCAGCCACAAAGTCATTATTTTAGCTTTTTAAACTTTACTTACCAGTGAGTCTTCTACACTGAAGTTGAACATCTTCTTGGCATCCTTCTTTAGCTTGGACACAAAGTGTTTATATTCAGGGTTCTGCGGCTCCTTGTAGGTCAGAATCTTTACGCTCTGTACGAAAGAACAGAACATATCTGTTATAATACCAAACAATAGATCACAAAGTAGTATTACACGGTCATTCAGCTTAAGGGAGGACTGAAGGAGTGCGACACACATTAAGACAGGATTGTGGTTTATTTATTCTGTTTGTGTTTTCCTGGGTCTGTTCTTTTATCTTATACGCAAATACACTAGGTTTATTTTAGCTGTTTTCACATCTGGACATCTGGAGTTTTATTTATTAAATTATTCATATATTTATTCATTTATTTGTGTTTTTTTTGCACCTTTTTATCTTCTCCAGTGTTGGTGGCTGAACTACAACCTCAATTTGCCAAATACCATTGTGCAAGCATCTTATAGAAAGAAACAAACCCAAAACTACTTAACGAAGAGCAACAGACCGCCCTCCCTGGAACAGTGATGGAAGAGAACAGCAGAAAAGCCTCCTCTCGTACTCCCTATCCCTGAATGGCTGTCCTTCTATTATCTAGATGTCAGATGGAGTTCTCTGTGTGTGGTTAGTGCTTTCAGTTTTAATCAAACAAGCTGCGTCTGAAAGCCCTGGCTTTGGCATTCATCAGTGCCGAGCCCAATCATTTCAGACAAACGCGCCTCTGTTCCGGCCAGGGTCCGTCAAAACAGCCGTCACTAACACCGTCCCTGTCACTGTGCACAAAGCCGCCAATAAAAACCACACTTACACCATTCTGCTGACAAATCCCGAGGCATGTCCTCCTACTTTGCTTCCGTTTTTGCTTTGCTTTGAGAGGAATTCCTCTATGTCCCTGACACCCAGCCAAACGTGCAATCAAACACCTGTTCATCCTCCTGCTGGGATACAATACTTTAGACTTTCAAAGCTTTTCTCTGTACATTTATACGCGCAACAAGCGTCTACAGTAAAAGTGTGGCTGAAGGAGAAAAAAACAGATGTGTGTCAGATCCACACACTACAAAATATCACAAAAGTCGTGATGGTTCATGTTTAAACCAATTTTAAACAAATTTACATGGCCAACTTACAGGGCCTGCGTACCCTGAAACAGGTCAAAATTATGAGGCACATGTTTGTCAAAAAACATAAAAATGTTCAAAAAGGGGCGGCACGGTAGCGAAGCAGGTAGGTGTCGCAGTCACACAGCTCCAGGGACCCGGAGGTTGTGGGTCCGATTCCCGCTCCGGGTGACTGTCTGTGAGGAGTTGGTGTGTTCTCCCTGTGTCTGCGTGGGTTTCCTCTGGGTGACTGTCTGTGAGGAGTGTGGTGTGTTCTCCCTGTGTCTGCGTGGGTTTCCTCCGGGTGACTGTCTGTGAGGAGTGTGGTGTGTTCTCCCTGTGTCTGCGTGGGTTTCCTCCGAGCGACTGTCTGTGAGGAGTGTGGTGTGTTCTCCCTGTGTCTGCATGGGTTTCCTCCGGATGACTGTCTGTGAGGAGTGTGGTGTGTTCTCCCTGTGTCTGTGTGGGTTTCCTCTGGGTGACTGTCTGTGAGGAGTGTGGTGTGTTCTCCCCGTGTCTGTGTGGGTTTCCTCCGGGTGACTGTCTGTGAGGAGTGTGGTGTGTTTTCCCTGTGTCTGCGTGGGTTTCCTCCGGGTGATTGTCTGTGAGGAGTGTGTTCTCTCTGTGTCTGCGTGGGTTTCCTCCTGGTGCTCCAGCTTCCTCCCACGGTCCAAAAACACACGTTGGTAGGTGGATTGGCGATTCAATAGTGTCCATAGGTGTGAATGTGTGAGTGTGTGTGTGTTGCCCTGTGAAGGACTAACGCCCCCTCCAGGGTGTATTCCCGCCTTGCGCCCAATGATTCCAGGTAGATGCTGGACCCACCGCGACCCTGAACTGGATAAGGGTTACAGATAATAAATGAATGAATGTTCAAAAAGACTGAAAGTGAAAAATGTCATTACCTCAAAAAAAAAAAAGAAAGAAAATGGACTTGTTCTTCCAGAATGTATCATTTTCGCTCATTATTTCAGACTCAGACAAACGCAGACAAAATGTGGAGATATAAAGCTGTTTTCAATCCCAATTATCCAGCCTAAGTAAAAAAAAAAAACAACTCACACTGCTGCCAGAAACTGACAAAGAACCGGTTTCTTTCACCTGCCATAAATGTGCTTTTATTTTGTCGGATGGCTTTCTTTGAGAAACACTAATAAAGCATATACATTACAGATCAATATAAAATGAATAAAATATGGCTCACTAGCTGCTCTTACATAGTAAAAAGTCCCTTATTAACACCAAACCCAGAGATTACGACAAGATACCAGCTGATTTGTGCCTTGATGAGCTGTTAGACTGTGGGGTCAGGGCCTGTCTCCTCTGCCTCTTATTCATCTGAGATTAACCTCTGGACTTTGTTCCTGACCCTGAACTTGGTGAAGTGGACAGATAATCTGCAGAGACTCGGTACATCACTCAGAGAAAAAAGCAGCTTTCTGGCCAGAGAACATCTGTCGGCTGGAGAGAGAGGAGTCCCGACCTCCTGCCTCTCATCCTGACCCCGAGACAGGTCTGAGAGACTCGGGTGAATTCAGACCTTCTGAGAATAACAGAAAACCCACAGTAGAGATACTCCTCTGACAGTGTCTGAATCGGAGCAGTAGAAAATGAAAACCCAAACAACAACATTCAGGTGTATATTGAATTTCCCCACCAGTTGCTAGCTCTTTGGTCTGTTTGTGCAGTGTAAAAGAGCCGAGACAAAAGGAAACAAACTAAAAGCATATAATCATGAAAAGAGATGAGGATGTTGCCCCATGGGTGGGTAACAGCGACTTATTTTTGCTGTTACCTTGACATTACATAAAGAGGTACTGACTCCAATTTTGGGAGACTGTTAACTGCGTGAAAGTAAACACAGATGGAAAGTGCTACAAAAGTAAACAACTCGAGTTACAGATGAGTTTCTGTTGTAACGTAAACAGTGAATAAAAACTTACAGACAGGTATTGAACAAGCAACAGTCGGCGTCTTACTCAAACCCACTGTTCTACCTTAAAAATTATTCTGAATGAACACAAAGAGGGTGTTTGTTGGTGTGTTTTAGGGGGAGGGGGGGATGCTGTGTGAATAGTAGTCCTCCAGAATCGTCTACGTTGCATTTAATACCTAATAATACTAGGTAATTACTAGATAATTCTTCCAACGACAATCAGCGTCTCCTGATCAGATCTCCTCTCAGAAAATGAGCCCAGGGTTCTCACCCGTGTCTCCTCTTGAGTTTAATTGAGGATCTCATTAAAGTCTTACACTGTGCTTAGATTTGCTGAGAAAAAAAAAAACCCTGTGTGTATAAATGTTTATTTACAAACTTACGAATCCTTTCATGTCACAATGGTAGGTGATTGTAGAGTTAGGAGTCTTGCCCAAGGGCTCTTATTGATGTACCACTGCATGCTCTCCCAGGCTGGAAACTGAACCGTAGTCTTCTTCATACGAATCAGTGTTGATCAGTAAACAACAGCAGCAAAAATATTTGAATTTGAATATTTTTTTTAGAAGTTAACTGCATGTTTTTTGCCAACTTTAATTAACCGTCTAGTGTAAAGGTCTAATTCACCATGTGCTTATTATTTCCAAATGTAAATATCCCGTCTGAGTAGGACTGTATTAATATTTCACTCATAAGAAACTAAATTCGCAGCAATGCAGAGCAGTATCTACAGTGAGCTGAGAGCGTGGGGGCGGCCCGTTGTAACGCAGTTCCCTGGAGGAAAGAAAATGTATTGTGTGCAGTTTGAGACAATTTAGATTGTCCTAATTAGACAAAGGCTGACATTTATTTTAATCATCACACATTTACTTTAGACTTATCTGTGCAGAGCGTGTGATATTTATATTCCCCAAACACTGTCTAGTCCCTTTTCACACGAGTCTTTCGGCTTAATTATAATAATTCCACAATGATTAATCTCTCAGAGTGTGGAAATCTAAATAACGGCTCGTCATTTATGTACTCTCAAGAACAAAAGCCTATGTGCAGAAAAATTAATAGAAATTATATAATCACTCAAAATAATTCTATAAATGGCTTTTGGGGATTCATTTCAAACTGATTAATTGTTTTACTGTGGGCAGGTACAGTCACACCTGATCCTTATGCAACACACATAAAAGAGCACTTTTATTTTGAAAAATGCACATTCAAATGTAAGTGTATAACAAGCATGCTCAGTAAACTGCTCAGTAAACACAGTGCTTGTTCAAAGTGAAGGACACTATTCCTTATTAAAGTATCATTTCATAAATCCATGGTTTTGTTCTAACTAAGAGGACATACAAAGGTCATCTGGATTAAAAAAATGATTTTATGGTGTTAATTTGACAAAAGTAACTCCACTGTCAGAAAATGGTACTGTTTTGTTTTGTTTGATCACCAAATGTAATTAGCACTTTAATCACATCTAAATGACAGCAGATTTATTTCATGCAGCAACTGCACACTCAGTGTGTCACTAAAGACATGGGCGGCACGGGGGCTTAGTGGTTAGCACGTTTGCCTCCCAGCGCTGGGATCTTGGGTTTAAGTCCCATCTGGGTGGAGTTTCCATGTTCTCCAGGTGTCTGCGTGGGTTTCCTCCGGTGTTTCCGGTTTCCTCCCATAGTCCAAAAACATGGAGGGTAGGAGAACTGGCTTCTGTCTAATAACTGTCCTGCTGTGTGAATGAATGAATGTGTATGTGTGAGTGAAACTGGGTGAAACCCTAGTGTCCGATGCAGTCCTCCAGGTGGACGGTTGTTCCTTGTCGAGAGTATGCTGTGCGCGTTTGGCTGCCGCTTCTCGCCAGTGTGTGTGGATTGAGTGTTCTGAGCGTTGAGTGTGGATTGTAAAGCATCCTTGGGTGTCTAGAAAGGCGCTATATAAGTGTAACGATAGATAGATAGAAAGAAAATGTAACCAGCATTATCACAGAAGAAGTCAGACTCTAAACCTCCCTCATCAAGCATTGGGGTAATACTTTGTGGTAAAGAGGAAATCGTTTCTCACTTTAAATGTGATTAAAATGCCAATACCCTTCGACTTTAGTTTGTATGTAATGTTTATGTAACTACTACCTTAAAAAAAAAAGGGATTTAAAGTGTCTAGTAGTCCCACTCACTTTAAAGGCTTGCTTGGCCGCCTCGTCGTCTGCGTCTCCTCGTTGCCATGGTTTCGCCGGCCGGCTCCGCAGACTCTCCCCGAACAGATCGATGAAGAAGAAGACATACTCTTCCTGGGGAAGCCTCTGCTTATAAAACTGCACCATCAGCTTCCGGAAGGTGTCCCACTTACAGCAGACATACACCACTGCAATCAGAGCGCAGAGAAAAAAAAACACATTCTCACAACTGGACTCCTACAGCATTCCTCTCCCACCCTGCACTCCCACCTCCATGCACTCCTGCCCATCCTTCGATAGGCAGTAAACCATGCGCACAAGGAAGGGGAAATCCTAAGGAAAAAGATTTGTTTTTGTAGACTCCCGTTCCCGAACTACTTTTGCGTATCTTTTTTTATGTTAAAATGACATTTTCGCAATCATTGTAATGCTTCTCTGACATGTAACGGGAAAATAGTGCCTCTGTTGTTGCTACTCTGGACTCAGCACTGCAGAAACTATGGAACTTTGGAGGAGGGTGCTGCTGGAGTTTGGAAAGTCCTTAGTGTCACCGACCAGAAGTATTCAGCCAACAGTGGAGCTGATAAAATGGACAATGAAAAACACAGCGTACTTTATTTAAACAAAACATTCATTCATTCATTCATTATCTGTAACCCTTATCCAATTCAGGGTCGCGGTGGGTCCAGAGCCTACCTGGAATCATTGGGTGCAAGGCGGGAATACACCCTGGAGGGGGCGCCAGTCCTTCACAGGGGAACACACACACACACTCACACCGACAGACACTCTTGAGTCGCCAATCCACCTACCAATGTGTGTTTTTGGACTGTGGTAGGAAACCGGAGCACCCGGAGGAAACCCACGCAGACACAGGGAGAACACACCACACTCCTCACAGACAGTCACCCGGAGGAAACCCACGCGGACACAGGGAGAACACACCAACTCCTCACAGACAGTCACCCAGAAGAAACCCATAAAACAATACAAATGACCAACCACTAGGAAGTGACACAAGAGGACAATACAATACACTACATAGACGAGGGACACCTGAGACTGATAACGAGGAGGAGGAGGAACAAAGGCGGGACATGGGCGGAGACATGGACAATAACAAACAGAGCCATGTGCTAAAAGGGAAAACAGACACGACAGGACAAGGGCGTGACAGGTTCTCCTACTCCAGTGATCGTTTTGTGGATTCTATCTGTATCAATATTACATTCAAGGGCTTTCATTCCTATCATCCTCACTGTGAAAAATCTGGGTCGGTAACAGTGTCACATTGAATAACTCAGACGTATTGTTTACGTTTTAACCACGTTCTCATAATGCGTGTGATGATGAGTGCTAAGTGATGCAAATCTTGCGTTGAGAAGTAGAGGGCTTTTAAGTGTGTTCTGTAAAGCGCCATCACGTGTCACGAGCACCTGGCTCTTAACAGTCAAAGCCTGCCACAACTTACACAGCTTTAAAACATAATGCATTATGCCTGCCCTGCCACAGTGGCCTGTTTCTCTCCTTTGTACAAACCCCTGTGTTCAGAGTGACACACATTTAGGCTCATACACAGCAGGCCTGCAGAGCGACCAGAACTGGACTTGCCTGGGTTTAATTACTTCACAGGGTCAAATCGCCAATGTAATTATGCACAGGCAGCGCTCCTAACAGGAGGCTTTACAAGAAAGTGTGGGAACAGTGATTACAGTCTGTAACAGCAGTGTAAATATTCAGGATAGCAGATCATCTGCATTGATTTCAGAATTACACTCTAATACATGAGGTAAACACAATCACTCTTCGCTTTATTGTGACCTTGTATCTACATTTACTATCAATCCTAACACTTCAGGGCTTCTAACACTTCCCTTTTCACTGATGGACGAGGTGTGGGTCAATTTGATCAGGCTTTATTGGGCACACTTTCTATAGGACCCTTCTTATAGTTGTATAACTACAGACTGTAGTCCGTCTGTTTCTCTTCAGAATATCACCTGTGGTCAGGACCACCACTGAGTAGATTTAAATGTATATTACTTGGGTAGTAGATCTTCAGTGACTGACTGACATGCTAGTGGTGTGTTAGTGTGTGTTGCTGGAGGCTGGTACGCTGTGTCCATTTACTGTCCACTCTCTTGGACACAAGCGTCGGTCAGGATTGTGGTGGGTGTGGAAATGTTCAGGAATATTTGGGGCGCAAAAGCAGGGACACACGAACTGGACATGGTACCAGCTCATCACAGGACATCACACACACACACACACACACACACACACACACACACACACACAAGTACTTTTACATATAATTCTGAATTGAGAGAGAGAAAGAGTGAAGATGAAAAGATCAAGAAACACAAATGACACCACTTTCGTATGACATTTTCCTCTGCATTTTTCTTTCCTTGTCCTCTCTCTCTCTCTCTCTCTCTCTCTCTCTCTCTCTCTCTCTCTCTCTCTCTCTCTTCCCCCCCCCCCCCCTCTCTCTCTCTCTCTCTCTCTCTCTCCATGCTTTGTGTCACCAGTTTTTTATGTCACCTGTTGGAGTGAGGTTTTGAAAGCATGCATTATTGCGGAGTAATTTTGTAAATAATTGATCAGCGAGGAGCTGTCACTGGCTGAACCCTGTGTGCTGCACCTGCACCTGTTGCCATGGCGCTCAGCAAAAGATTTACTTTGGTTCCCACACAAGTCATTTATCTATGTTCACTCTATCACCAGATTTCTATCTCTTTAGATCATCTGTGCCACATCAAAGACGCTGTAATGGATCCCGACCATCCATCACATGTGCAGAGACACGGAGAGGGACGCGGAGAAGTTCAGGGCTTTAGGTCATGTATCTCTGACACGGAGCATTGTGGTCTATTGAAGAAGTCAGTTGTTTAAGAGAACACAATACAATACATTACCAGAATGAATCAGAATCAGAGGGTCTCAGATGAAACCTTGTACATCTGAAATCATAACTGCAACCATTAATCATCCCCTACAGCACCACACATATCCAAGACTTGGAGTCAACAAGTCTCTCTCTCACTCTCCCTCACTCTCTCTAGCTCTCTCACTTTCTCTAGCGCTCTCTCTAGTGCTCTCTCTCTCTAGCTCTCTCACTTTCTCTAGCGCTCTCTCTCTCTCTCTTGCTCTGTCCCTCCCTCTAGCTTTCTCTCTCTCTCTAGCTCTCTCTCACTCCTAGCGTCCTCTCTCTCTAGCTCTCTCTCTCTCTCTAGCTCTCTCTCACTCTCTAGTGCTCTCTATCTCTCTCTCTTTCTTTCTACTGCTCTCTCTCTCTCTCTACTGCTCTCTCTCTTTCTCTCTAGTGCTCTCTCTCTCTACTGCTCTCTCTCTCACTCTCTCTCTCTAGCGCTCCCTCTCTCTCTAGCTCTCTCTCACTCTCTAGTGCTCTCTCTCTATCTCTTTCTCTCTACTGCTCTCTCTCTCTCTCTCTCTCTCTCTAGTGCTCTCACTCTCTCTCTCTCTCTCTCTCTCTGGATGAACAGGAGAGTTTCTCCATCCTTTCACTCAGAATGATGATAGCTGAGGTTGAACAGATAAAGTGATACTTCCCACACTAACATCAATCTGCAGTAGGTTATTTCCAAGTTACAGCATACAATTTTTACTGGTGCATTAATGATATTAAAAACGTTCATAAAAACAAAGCAGTTGAACTGCTGTTATAAAATGGTGTGAATAATGCTGTTGTCACGTGTGACCACTTCAGATTTGCCAGAAAGTGAATAAAGTTAATACAGTGCCTGCTGCGCTCAAACCTTAAACTTAAAAGAATATTTCGCACAGGACGTAATGAAAAAGCGAACATAGCATGTGTGTACATGACTAAGAGGAGGTGTTACTAAAGGGGATGTTATTGAGGGAATCACCTTTGTAATAGTAACACTTCCTTGCGCAGGAATGGACCATGTCAAATAACAACGCTGTTGCAAAAATGTGAACTTCCTGAGCTTGGAAACTCAGCCAGGAACAAGTCATAATTTATTGTATTGTCCTAAATTTGTCACACACACACACACACATATATATACAGGGTGGGCCATTTATATGGATACACCTTAATAAAATGGGAATGATTGGTGATATTAACTTCCTGTTTGTGGCACATTAGTATATGGGAGGGGGGACTTTTCAAAATGGGTGGTGACCATGGTGGCCATTTTGAAGTCGGCCATTTTGGATCCAACTATTGTTTTTTCAATGGGAAGAGGGTCATGTGACACATCAAACGTATTGGGAATTTCGCAAGAAACAAAATGGTGTGCTGGGTTTTGACGAAACTTTATTCTTTAATGAGTTATTTACAAGTTTCTGACCACTTATAAAATGTGTTCAAAGTGCTGCCCATTGTGTTGGATTGTCAATGCAACCCTCTTCTCCCACTCTTCACACACTGATAACAACACCGCAGGATTTTACTTTGAAGTGGAAGCCATTATACATTAACTTCCACTAAAATTTAAGAAGGTTACTATTTTGAAGATTCATGTTTTTCTTAGTGATGATATATATCCCACTTGTTTCCGTTCCGGGCTCCTTTGCTTTGTTTTCTCTGGTCTTACGTTAGTTGGGTTCTAGCTCTTCTCCAGGTTTGTGTTTCTGTGTTGGGTGTCTTTTGTTCACCCGCTGCTTTGCTGTCCATATCACATGTTTCTAATTACATTCCAGGTGTTTTAGATTACTCTCTATATTTAAGCATGTGTCCTCAGTGTCTGTTTGTTATTGCGTTGTCTTCGTCTTCGTTGTCGCAGTCACTTGTGTCCTCTGGTCCTCATGTCCAGGTTTAGTTTGTGTTTTCATGTTAACTCTGTAGAGTTTATGTTCACATGCTTATGTTTATTAAAGCCACCTCTGCAAATCTATCAGATGTCCCATGTTTCTTAGTCTTCGCACTCAATACACCCAAACGCCATGCTTTTATTCTTCCTCCACAATCAGCCACTCCCCACTGCCAATGGGTGCCATCTTTTATAAGATTATATTATAAAATACTCACCTACAACGATTAAAAATGTGTTTCTCAATACCTCTTAAGAGGTCCCATCTGTCCACCATGTCTAGTTCTGGGAGGTTTCAGGCTTATTTAAGTGTTATTTTGAATTATGTTGTGTAGTATACTTTTCCTTCTTGAAGCTCTTCCACACAGTTAAATTCATAAAAGCTGGTTCACTTCCACTTTTCTGCTACACTTTGGCAGTTGTGAATACAGCTTTGCATATCTGAGCACATCTGCTTTGCTTTTACCAGACATTAGATATTGTTTTTTTGGCTCTTCAGTATCTTGGCTTCTTCAAAATAGCACTGGATTTAACTCAGTAAATAAGTATAAATTTAAGTCAGTGAATAGGCAAATAAATAAATAAATAACATTTCCAAACTGTTTTAAACTTGTACTCCTTATTAAACTAAAACAAGGTTGAATAACAAAGTGCCCGCTACCATAAATATGACACATTTATTGACTTGGAATATCTATTTCCTCTATTCACTGCTCACAAAACACTTAAAGGCAATGTATACGATGGTAGAACTGTAGACGGCAATATAGAACTAGTGTTACCACAGCAAGAAACCACATTTGTGCTCATTCAGAAGCTCCACCCTTCAAAGCCATGCGAAGAATTGCTAGGCTCGTGTTTATTTATTTATTTTTGTTGAGGTGGGGGGGATGTAGCTTTTTTCATGGCTGCAGTTTAACTTCTTATTCACAGTTTGTATTAACACAGACACTCATTTTGTAATTGAGATGTTTAGTTTTGTCCTTTTTTCCCAGCACACAACAAACAGGAGAGCTCTACTCCATTAAAATCTTATACCGCACCTTTAACACTCACCCACAGCCCTTGGGGGTATAGTTAGTCAACAAGGAAGACTAAATTAAAGCATAATCAAATGCAGTGAAGAGCAACGTGCTGTGCTGGTTAGAGCTGTTGATGCTGAGCAGTTACAAAGTGTGTGTGTTATTATACTTTGTGGAGCCATGGGTGACTGACTGCACAGATCCTCTGAAGTGTGAGAGAGGAAGATCTTAAAGTGGTATGCCCACCAGCAACAGCACCATCACCATCACCCTGCATCACACGTCTGCTGTGATCAGAGAGTCAACAGAATTCACACCGAGACACAGCACACTGACATGCCTCAGAGCTCAGGCCTGTCCATACTTCTCCTCAAAAAGCCCAGAAAGTCCAAGCCTGATGTGGACGTTACATTCACAGCTATTACAATTACAACCACTGATCCCACGAGTACTTATTTTTAAACTCATTTATTCATTCATTATTTGTAACCACTTATCATGTTCAGGGTCGCGGTGGGTCCAGAGCCTACCTGGAATCATTGGGCGCAAGGCGGGAATACACCCTGGAGGGGGCGCCAGTCCTTCACAGGGCAACACAGACACATACACACACATTCACTCACACCTACGGACCCCTTTGAGTCACCAATCCACCTACTACTGTGTGTTTTTGGACTGTGGGAGGAAAGCGCTCCGGAGGAACGGACGAACACATCACCCAGAGGAAACCCACACAGACACAGAGAGAACACACCACACTCCTCACAGACAGTCACCTGGAGGAAACCCATGCAGACACAGGGAGAACACACCACACTCCTCACAGACAGTCATCTGGAGGAAACCCATGCAGACACAGGGAGAACACACCACACTCCTCACAGACAGTCATCTGGAGGAAACCCACGCAGACACAGAGAGAACACACCACACTCCTCACAGACAGTCACCTGGAGGAAACCCACGCAGACACAGGGAGAACACACCACACTCCTCACAGACAGTCACCCGGAGGAAACCTACGCAGACACAGGGAGAACACACCACACTCCTCACAGACAGTCACCACAAAACACAAAAACTATTTCTTTTTAACTTAATATTTTACACATTAACGTATTATGAAACACCTTTTTTGGGGAAGTTACTAAATGTGAGTGGATGAGTGAATAAGTGATTTACAAGCGAGTTTCTTAAGGTGCTTCATATCTAAAAATAAAACGGTGGCCTTTGCAAGCGTTACGGCACATTACTATTTTAAGCTAATTATAAAACATGACTGTGTTGATGTAATAAGTTGTGGTTGTACAGAAATGGGCTGTATATAGCCCACCATCTTTTCAGTCACTAAAACCTGACACAGTGTAAACTGGATTAACGCGAGTGACAGGAAAATGGATGCTTTGTGTTTGTTCTATTCCACACTGTCAGGGCTTGCTCTTCACACGGTGTTTACCTGATGTTTACCTGGTGTAAATACAGATCTCTTTTTAATACCATTAAGAGCAACAACCACACTCAAAAAAGCACAGAACCTAATCTCAGCCAGAGCTCTTCATTTGGCTCCAATCCTTCTGACACTAAACAGCTTAAGTTAACAACTGCCAGAGCTGAAAACAGCTCCGATTTTAATCTAAAAACCATTATTTCACATCACACACAAATCAAACCCAAGAAAAAACACCAGTTCCCAGGCTTGGAGCAGCTCTGAAACCTGTTGTTTCTGCCCTTCAGGCACTTAGAAAAATGCCTGCTGTGGTAGATTAATGAGTAATGCGTGGATGTGGAGGAGGAGGAGGCATATCTTCTGAACTATTTTAGCTGGCTTATTGTTATAGTCTGGCTTTTGCTCTCCTAGGGCTACACACATTCACACACAAATTCCAAAGAAAACCCCACCCATGGGAACCTGCGCCATTTCCCAGTGCCCTTTCTTAACCCTAGCTTACCTACCGTATCCTCAGAAATCCCGTCATTGTTGTTCTGTGCCCCCTTTAGCTCATTCGAATCTGCCCCCACAGCTGTTGGCTAAAGTAAAACGGATCAGGAAGTGGAGTGTTCTGTATGTTTCAACACATATAAGGAGCTGTGTGCTACTTTGATTGTTGTATGCACTTTAAAACTTGAACGCACGGCAAGAAAATGTTTTATTTGTTATTGTAACGTGGAAAGTGTGAGGGTATGTAGTATATTTTCATTAATGAGTTGGTGACATATATGTTTTTTTCACATATCACACCTGAAACATGCTGAAACACTCATCCCCGGCAGTGAACAAACACACCCGGAGCGTCAGGAAGCCATCCCGGTGCACGGGGAGCACTTGGGGGTTAGGTGTCTTGCTTAAGGGCACCTCAGCTGTGGATGTTGAGGAAGGAGAAAATGAAGAAACTAAATTTGACCTTTTATTGATATGAAAATAGAGTTAAAGGAGAAGATTTGAAATAGAACACAGGAGTAACTTCAGCCCAAAATGGTTAAAAAAAAACCCAGCGCGTTGTTTTCAATCAACTCGAAACACTAACACACCTGCAGCCAAGCACAGCGCAGCACATCCTCTGCCAACAACGCTCTCAGGGTTATTATTCCTCGAATAAAGTCCTGGGACGCACGCTGAGAGATGTGGAGCTCAGTGAGGGACGTGTTTGGACAAGGGCATCAGACCTAATTAGCTACACAACTTACAGATGTCTCTCTCTGTCTCCCTCTCCCTCCTTTTCTCTCTTTCTTTCTTTATCTTCACTTCTCGCTCCCTGGCTATCTCCGTTTCCACCTCTCTCATCACCCCTCTCACTCTAATTGTTCTCTCTCATACACACTCAGGTTCTGTTTCTTTTCCTCATCTGTCCCCTCTGTCTTTCTCTCCCTCACTCTTACTCTTCTAATCCCTCTGTCTGTACAGTACGAATTAATGATGCACACAGCCGTTTACAGGAGGAGAGCAGGGGAAAGAGGGGCTTAGCTTTAATTAAAGCCGAGAGGTGGGCAGCCGAGTGAGGCTTTGTGAACGTGTCGCATGCTCCCTGCGGTGTGGACTGAGTCAAGAAGGAAAAGATAAATCTTTTGCAAAGAGAGAGGGAGGGAGGGAGATAGAAGGAGAGAGAGAGAGAGAGAGAGAGAGAGAGAAAGAGAGAAGACAGGGAATGTTCTCGATACGCTCTTTTTGTGCCAGGTTTATCCTGTCACCCAGAACAGTCACCGAGGCGGAGAATATGAACAGCCTTCCCTTCCTTTCCCCTCCAACCACACAATTACACACCTACAGCAGCTGTATGGAGGAGTCTCACCTTTTGAGTGAAAAATGCAGCTTGCTACTCAAGCATCTCGAGGAGTCTGGTGTTCTCAGCATATGATATTGTCTTTGGGTTAGAGGGAATATGGAACAAAGCTGAGTTAATCCTTGCATCTGTTGATCATCCTCTGAAGGGAAAGTTTCAACTTCTTCCCTCAGGTTTACAGTCTTCCGTAAATACACCGCAATAGATTTAAGAATTCTTTTATTCCTAGTGCAATTTTATTGCAAAATTAGAGAGCAAAGTAAAGTCCTCATTCCTGCATTTGCTGTTATATGAACTTGTTCTGCCAATGTATGTCTTAGTTGTATTTTATGTCTTTTTTCATATATTTTACTGTGTGTATGGAAGGGATTATTAGTGACTGCTTGCAAATCAAGTTTCTCTTTAAGAAATAATAATAATAAACTGAACTGAACTGAACTGGGGGCGGCACGGTGGTGCAGCAGGTAGGTGTCGCAGTCACACAGCTCCAGGGACCTGAAGGTTGTGGGTTTGATTCCCGCTCCGGGTGACTGTCTGTGAGGAGTGTGGTGTGTTCTCCCTGTGTCTGTGTGGGTTTCCTCCGGGTGACTGTCTGTGAGGAGTGTGGTGTGTTCTCTCTGTGTCTGCGTGGGTTTCCTCCGGGTGACTGTCTGTGAGGAGTGTGGTGTGTTCTCCCTGTGTCTGTGTGGGTTTCCTCCAGGTGACTGTCTGTGAGGAGTGTGGTGTGTTCTCTCTGTGTCTGCGTGGGTTTCCTCCGGGTGACTGTCTGTGAGGAGTGTGGTGTGTTCTCTCTGTGTCTGTGTGGGTTTCCTCCGGGTGACTGTCTGTGAGGAGTGTGGTGTGTTCTCCCTGTGTCTGCGTGGGTTTCCTCCAGGTGACTGTCTGTGAGGAGTGTGGTGTGTTCTCCCTGTGTCTGTGTGGGTTTCCTCCGGGTGACTGTCTGTGAGGAGTGTGGTGTGTTCTCCCTGTGTCTGCGTGGGTTTCCCCCGGGTGACTGTCTGTGAGGAGTGTGGTGTGTTATCCCTGTGTCTGCGTGGGTTTCCTCTGGGTGACTGTCAGTGAGGAGTGTGGTGTGTTCTCCCTGTGTCTGTGTGGGTTTCCTCTGGGTGACTGTCTGTGAGGAGTGTGGTGTGTTCTCTCTGTGTCTGCGTGGGTTTCCTCCGGGTGACTGTCTGTGAGGAGTGTGGTGTGTTCTCCCTGTGTCTGTGTGGGTTTCCTCCGGGCGACTGTCTCTGAGGAGTGTGGTGTGTTCTCCTTGTGTCTGTGTGGGTTTCTTCCGGGTGACTGTCTGTGAGGAGTGTGGTGTGTTCTCCCTGTGTCTGTGTGGGTTTCCTCTGGGTGACTGTCTGTGAGGAGTGTGGTGTGTTCTCCTTGTGTCTGCGTGGGTTTCCTCCGGGTGACTGTCTGTGAGGAGTGTGGTGTGTTCTCCCTCTGTCTGTGTGGGTTTCCTCCGGGTGACTGTCTGTGAGGAGTGTGGTGTGTTCTCCCTGTGTCTGTGTGGGTTTCCTCCGGGTGACTGTCTGTGAGGAGTGTGGTGTGTTCTCCCTGTGTCTGTGTGGGTTTCCTCCGGGTGACTGTCTGTGAGGAGTGTGGCGTGTTATCCCTGTGTCTGCGTGGGTTTCCTCTGGGTGACTGTCAGTGAGGAGTGTGGTGTGTTCTCCCTGTGTCTGTGTGGGTTTCCTCTGGGTGACTGTCTGTGATGAGTGTGGTGTGTTCTCCCTGTGTCTGCGTGGGTTTCCTCCGGGTGACTGTCTGTGAGGAGTGTGGTGTGTTCTCCCTGTGTCTGCGTGGGTTTCCTCCGGGTGACTGTCTGTGAGGAGTGTGGTGTGTTCTCCTTGTGTCTGCGTGGGTTTCCTCCGGGTGACTGTCTGTGAGGAGTGTGGTGTGTTCTCCCTCTGTCTGTGTGGGTTTCCTCCGGGTGCTCCGTTTTCCTCCCACAGTCCAAAAACACACGTTGGTGGATTGGCGACTCAAAAGTGTCCATAGGTGTGAGTGAATGTGTGAGGGTGTGTGTTGCCCTGTGAAGGACTGGCGCCCCCTCCAGGGTGTATTCCTGCCTTGCGCCCAATGATTCCAGGTAGGCTCTGGACCCACCGCGACCCTGAACTGGATAAGGGTTACAGGTAATGAAAGAATGAACTGAACTGACCTGATTTTTATTTAGAAAGAGACAACAGGCCGTGAAGTAACGTGCCATTATCATATCACAACCTCATCATATTTCAGTGCTTTTATTTACACACCACTGAAAATATCAGTTGCTCTTTACATTGATACCATTCATGAGAATCTGGAACAGAGTGTTTAGTCATTACAGACACATCTGCTTTAGCTGAGCTAATGCCTGCACACTAAAGGACTTAAAAATACCCTAACTGTTGTTGAAAATGGGAGACACCCCACAAAAACAGACATTTTTTACATATTTTTCTGTGCTTGATTGTTGTTAGTCCTCAAAGTCCCCACACTACACCATCCGCTCTGAATAAACCTCACACACGTCGAACGGACAGCTCCACTCTCGTGAACTTTTTCCAAAATACAATGCACATTACTAATATATCACTATAGTTATGTAGAAGACCACTTATTTAATGCCTACTCAAAACAATTACATATTATTTTCTATGTCTACCATTGTTTCTACTGTAACTTTATTGTCTTAACTTCCATTATTCTCAAGAGACTTGCTTTCAAGTGGTTATTCGTAACACGTCTGATCGGAGAACTTCAGCAGCGTCTTCTTTTGTGTCTATTTCCTTTTCTGAGTAATGAATTCTTGACAGTGTCACATCGTTATTTAGGAGCGCCATGTTCTCTAGTTCTGGTATTCCATTTAACTTACCAAACTACATGATATTATTTATGATTTTTAATATCTCAGAAAGGAAATAACCTCCACCCTGGAAAACGAATAACTAGCACTAAATAAATCGTGTTTATTTCAGGAAATTCAATAAACCTGATGATAGTTTTCTTAGGTGATAAATAAAGAAAATCAAATCCGATCAATCAGTGAAACTGAGCAAAAACAAAGTGCTAATTTTACACATGATATTATAGATACTGAACAAAATGTTAATGCTGATAAATGACATATTACTAACGCAGAATTTAGAGCCTCTATTAAACGTTAAACCTCTCTGGATGAAGGAAAGAGTGTGTGTGTGTGTGTGCTGCTGCTGCTGACATGAACACACCCAGAACAGATCTGCTCTCAGGTGGCCTGGCATATGGCTGCTGTGATGAATTACACTCTGAATCTGCTCTGATCTGATCTGAGGGAAGCGGAAGTGTATCTGAATGTACAGGGCGTTCCGGGCTTTTAAGGAGCGCTCTGATTCCGAGGAGGTTAAATACGTACATTTCTGGAAACGCTGAGCATGTGCTTCTGGTGAACTGTGATTCACAACTGCAACCCTCACAACCTCAAACCTCACGTCTGAGATGATCCTGATTGCCATCCTCACTCACACGGGTCGCTGAGGGCAGCAGATGGCCCGTTTATTGGAAGTGACTGAAACTGCAGGTGTGTTTGCCAGACATTTCCCTCTCTCCGCCAAACACACGTCACACTCAACCTTATCAAACGTCATAAATCACACAGATTAGGACTTAAGTGTGTGTGTGTGTGTGTGTGTGTGTTTCTGTGTGCGCAAAAATAGTTTTTACTGGGCAACGAGATACTTTACAGATGCCTCTCCCATCAAACAGCATCACACACTGTGTTATTGTGCTTCTGGTCCAGTGATACCTCTATGCTCACAGTGCATGTCCAGAAATATGTAGACAATACTTTTAAGGACAGGCTCCCTCTGCTTTAAGGAGCTAACACTGACACAAGCAATCAGCCAAATACACAATCACAGCTTGTAAGATTTTCATAGGCACTATGGAGCAGCTACACATGAGCCTAAAATGAGAAACAGTTCCACTGCCTCACAGACCAATGTTAGGGTCTATATACGAGCCTTGGGCTCATCTATAAATTGTCACCCGGAGGACACCCACGCAGACACGACGGAGAACACACCACACTCCTCACAGACAGTCACCGGGAGGAAACCCACACAGACACAGGGAGAACACACCACACTCCTCACAGACAGTCACCCGGAGGAAACCCACGCAGACACAGGGAGAACACACCACACTCCTCACAGACAGTCACCCGGAGGAAACCCACGCAGACACAGTGAGAACACACCACACTCCTCACAGACAGTCACCAGAATCGAACCCACAACCTCCAGGCCCCTGGAACTGTGTGACTGCGACACCTACCTGCTGCTCCACCTTGCTGTGTGTTATTTATTTATTTATTTATTTTTGTTTTTATGAACATTTTATGAATTCCCTTTATTTAACCATTGATTTTTGGACAAGATTTCTACTCTATGGCAAGCAAAATTAAAAATTTAGTGGTCATCAACCAGTTGATTGTGTCACATTAAAATAATAAGCCTTTTTGCACATGAATATAATTAAGTCCAAATATCAGTCCACACTCACTGATGATTACTTTGAAGCCCAGTTGAGGATTGGTCCAATAAAACTAAACGAAAAAGGCTGTCGCTCTCCAGCGCATCCGCCCTCGACAACCCAGACATTCACCACTCCACGTAGATCACGATGTCCTGAGTTAATTGTATTTAACTTTTAGCAGGCATTTTTATGGGTGCCCCTGACCTAAAGGAGTTTCCAAGAAACACATTGGATCTTCTCAGCCTTAAAACATAGGACTCTTGATCTTTATTAAACACTGGAGTAGACAATTAATGAACCCTCATGTTAGAACACAGGACTTAAACAGAAGGCGTTTATATGAAAGAAATCCTCATGGCTCTGGGCACTTGAGAAGAAAGAAGAATCCTCCAGTTTTAGAAAACACAGGGTGTTTATTGTCCTAGAACTGAATGCTGTACTGCTTCTGAATAGAAGGCTGCACGAGTATATTAGCGTTATACGGCACTGCAGCAGGTGTAAGGAGCCACGCTGATTAATATAGAAGCGTACTTCAAGCTGCACGCGCCACGGCTACTGCGTTTGGTGACTGTCCCACTGAGATGCAGTAGATCACTTACACACGCTGCAATAAAGTGCGCACTTGACTGAAATAGACGAAAGGCCCTGTAACACTCACACGGAGTATTTCTAACACGATATTTCCCTGTATCGGGATAATCCTGGAGATGATTAGATTGTTTATCGCCCTACAGCAGCTGTATTCACTAATTAGAAGGAGCACCTACTAATGTTTGGATACAGAGGAGTCCAGTGAAGAGTCCAGTGTGTGGTTCAGCCATGGAGTGTTTGAGTGGAGAGCCACAGCTATAAATATTTCACTCCTGAGCTGGTTAATCGACACAGCTGCGGCAAATGTGATCCAGATTACAGGCTGAAAGGTGAAAATAATTGAAATGTGAACATGTCACCGTCTGTCCTCTTTTAGCAGCAGTGTTTTTCCACCTCTTCGCTGCTGAAAAAAGATCCGTGGTGGGTCCATGTCAGACTCAGCATGGCACCTATCACAACCTAATGATCTGACACCTTAAAACCATGAGGGGAGTGCTGTATCATACTGTGTCTCTACCTTTTATTCAGCGTGGGTGTTTCATTTTGGGCAAAGGAGCCTTCTGACCCCCCCCCCCCCCCAACTCTCCGTCACACACCTACACACTCACACAGATGTTCTCTGTCACTATGGAAACCAGGGTTCCTGCTCAGAGCTTCACAATATATCATATCATTATCACAATGATTAACCGCTTCTGCGCAACAGAAAAGAGCCTCTAACAAGTGTGTGTGCTATTTGTACCTGGACCAAAGACTAAAAAGGTAAAAGAGTGTCAGGTAGGTGTCGCAGTCACACAGCTCCACGGTCCTGGGGTTGTGTGTTCGAGCTTGGCTCAGGGCAACTGTCTGTGAGGAGGTAGGTGTGTTTTCCCCATGTCCGCATGGGTTTTTGTAGGGGGACTGGTGGATTGTAGGTGAATGTGTGAGTGTGTGTCGCTCTGTGAAAGACTGGCGCCCCCTACAGGGTGTGTTATCGCCTTGCGCCCAGTGAGGGGTTCCGGGTAGGCTCCGGACCCACCGCGACCCTGAACTGAATAAGCAGTTACAGATAATGAATGAATGAATAGATATCTTGTTCAGTACATGTGCATATTAATGTGGGGACTTGGTAGCCCACCAACCCACACATTGTGAAACAGAACCGCCCAGTCAGCCGTTGTGGGGTCAGTAAACATAGGATAAAACAAGCTGGTCCTGTGTTTAAGTGAGAGCGCAAAGACAAGGTTAAACTCCTGCTCCTCAGTGCTGTGTGCTCAGGGTCAGGGTGAACAGTGAGAGGCTCATTATCATTTAAAAAAACAGGCACTGAAATGGTCCATTCTTAACAGGGCTGTTAAGACACTGCTGTGGTGTTTGATCCTTGTGGAAATTTGACCAAAACATACACCTGGCATTAAGACCCTGAACTGTTTTCTCAAAAGGGGAGAATTTAAAGTAGCCTTTAAAGTAGCAGAGAAGAGGTATCTGAAATACAGAATATCTGTGTACTGTCTCATAAGAGAAGATAATGCAGAATCTAAAAATCTGTGTATCAATACACTCCAGATCAAGGAATTCTCATAATCCAACAAACAAATATTTTTGGTCAGATAATTCAGTGCAGGCTTCACCCACACAAAGCTCCTCAGCAGGGGTTTTCAGCCGGGACTGATCTATCCTCGGTCAGTTCTGACGTTCACGTTCATCAGCTGCTTTGGAATGCTGGGTATCAGGAACATAAAGGTTCTTAAAAGCATTGTTAAAACCACTGGCCAAAACGAAGTACGCCACAAGTGTCCTTCACTGCAGATGTTTAACCCTGTAGTGTCAGGCCAAAAGTGTCTAATCCTGCCGTTAAAAAAAATAAATAAAAGCAGGAAACATGCCTTTGTCGTTAGTGCACAGCAGTACAGCAACATTTGGGCTATGCATTTAACCCTTCCATGGCAGTGAACACACACTTTAGTGATTAGCGACAGTGAACACCCAGAGCAGTGGGCCCCCTCGGCACCGGCGGAGCAGTTGGGGTGTCTTTCTCAAGGGCACTTCAGCCATGCATAGCGAGGGAGGAGAAAGCCCAGTTCCTTGGATCCTCCTGCCCTCATTTTCCAGCCTTTCAGTCCTGCGTCTGCTCCACATTTAATCTATTTTCCATTAAAGTGACACTAGGTAGTATTTTTACTTTTAAATTTCAGCTTCAAAATCATTGTGATGCTTCACTGAGCTCAGCACTCCTGGACCATAAAAGCTGAAACCAAAAAATGCTAGGTCCTTTAGTACAAACTGTGATGGGGTCTGTGGGCTTGGCAAGATAATGATGCTCCAGAAAGAGCACCCAGTGGAGGTGGATGGCTCATTTGCAGTGTGTTATATTGTCCTTAATGTTGTGCTGGGTAAAAGACCAGAGAATACTGGATTATACTTCAGAATGTGTGTTTGTGACTGAAAACTGATAATCCAAAGGAATATAACTGAGAAACAGGGCTTAACTCAGCCATCAAAGTGTTGGCCCTATGACCAGTTCAGTCCCCAGTCACGCCAGGGGTCCTACAAAAGCGCAACTGGGTGGGAAGGATGTCACTCTCCCTCATCACATGCCGCAGAGGCAGTGGTTGACATAATGTGTGATGGGGGTGTTCAGCTAATGGGGTGGAAGGATGTGGAGCTTTGGAAAAGTAAACAGAAAAGGAAATAGACACAAAAGAAGAGTTATGAAGAAAGAAATGGCCGAGTGGCCACAGAGGAGTCCAGACCACTACTCCACTGAACGTGTTTGGGATTAGTGAGACCGTGAGATGGACAAAATGCAACCAAATTTAAAGACTGAACTGTGAGAGGTTTCTTTGAAGAACTGAGAGGGAGTCTCCTGAAACAGGAGGAACAGAGGCTGTAACAAGGGCAGGGCTGGACACGACGTGGGCACACGTTTTATTTACAGTGCTGTCAAAAGTTAACGCATTAAGACACAGGAATCTTACACGCTAATTAATAATCGCACCAAATTCAGCCACATTTTCCTTCATAATTCACTCAGTTTTCAGAACCTATTAGTGATTATAAGTAGTGATGTAAACACAGTGTCGCATGAGTTCAGAAGTTAAATGACACTATATATGTATGTATTATATATCATAACTCTCTCTCACCCTACCTCTACTCTCTCTCTCTCTCTCTCTCTCTCTCTCACACACACACACACACACACACACAGAGCTTGTTTCATCTTCTACCTTGCTTAATGGGGGTCTTTTATGTTTTGTTTCTATGGTATACTGTGAAAACCCTATTTGCGTAGTTCAGGACATTCCTTTTTTCAGTGTCCAGTTCTGCCCAGTGTTTTTCAGTGTGTCTCTAACCTCATCTCAAATTCTTAAGGTCCTCCTAAACCCGCAGTGAGCCCTGAGTAAACAGCAGAGAGGAAGAGGCAGAGAGGTCAGTGGTCAGAGAATGCGCGCAGAGGTCAGGGACCCCTCACACTCCTCCTGCTCTCTCAGAACAGCTCTGCTTCCTGTGTTCACGTTTGGACAGTATTAGCCATGCTAAAACATGCAGTGGTGCCAAATATTAAGCATGATTCATAGGCGGCTGAAAGAAAATTGCAAATGAAGAGATGAAGGAATGCGCATATTTTGGAGCGGTTTGAGCGCTTAATTAAAAATGGAAGATGCAGGTTTTACCTCTGCATCATAGGTGGCGACATGCTTTCTCTGATCATATTCTCCTTTAAATAATACACTGCCATGATTTCCTTCTCCCTCACTGATGCCTCTGTACAGTCTTATACACACGCACACACAAAAGGCAGCTTTGATTCAGTAAATGGAGCTTTAGGGGTAAACACACAGGAACACCACAGACGCACTGTAATATAATCCAGAGCTGAAAGTTACCATGCTGTTTGAATCAGCCTCTCTCCACCCACATGTAAGCCATAGCACCAGGACTTACACACACACACACACTCATAATGGGGTTTAACAGAGATGCTGGCTTTGGGAAACACTGAGGGCTGCAAATCAAGTTCTGTTCATGTTTTCCTCCAACCCCCAGCTCGGTTTCCACATACATTAATTCTGCAGTGACAAAGAGACTGAACGGCGGGAACTGTGAAACTACATGATTTCTTTGAGAGAGAGAGAGAGAGCGAGAGAGAGAGAGAGAGAGAGAGAGAGAGAGAGAGAGAAATGAAAGAGAGAAAGAGAGAGAAAAAAATTAAAGCAAGAAAGAGAGAGAAATGGAAGAAAGAGAAAGAGAGAGAGAAAAATGAAAGAGAGAAAGAGAGAGAGAGAGAGAAAGGAAAGAGAGAAAGAGAGAGAGAAAGGAAAGAGAGAGAGATAAAGGAAAGAGAGCAAGAGAAAGAGAGAAAGAGAGAGAGAGATATGAAAGAAAGAGAGAGAGAAATGAAAGAAAGAGAGAGAGAAAGAGCGCGAAAGGAAAGAGAGAGAGAGAAATGAAAGAGAGAGAGAGAAAGGAAAGAGAGAGAGAAATGAAAGAGAGAGAGAGAAAAATGAAAGAGAGAGAGAGAAAATGAAAGATAAAAAGAGAGAGAGAGAGAGAAATGAAAGAGAGAAAGAGAGAGAGAGCAAAAGAACAAAATGTTGAAAAAGTACGTACAAAATTGTTGTTGTGATATTCATGTTACACTGGGATTTTAACACAAAAGTAATTACAGAATACACCAAGAAAAGTGTTGAAAAGTGTTTCTTTGGTCTGTTTTATATTTCTCATAATTTGGCTTTATGTTGAACTGCGTCTGGGCTCTTAAGGGTTAATAAACAGCAGAGCAGAGAAGAATATTTTTACTAGTTCCTGAATAATTTATAGAAGATAATAAATAATACAGTATATAGACCATTCTGATCTATTTATATTAGATACTGAATAATGTATAGTAGATTACACCGCAGCAGCTGTTTCTGTTTACTCTAATGACACCGGCTCTGCTGCACAAACTCCTGTTCGACATCTTTTCTGTCAAACTCTTCAACGGTGACTCTGTCTGTACAGCAGAAACACCACAAACATCCTCTCTGCCCTCTAGGGTTCCTGGTGCCTTCTCTCTATAAACACTGTTTTGACAGGTTTCTGGAGCTCAGACAGTGGTGATGTAACCATCGTCACAAATATACGTTCCTCCCTCTGTATCTGGGCGGTATAGAGGATTTGTGTCGAGTTTATTGGGCCGCACTAGTGTTTCCCCTTCGTGCACAGTTCTAATTAAACTCCTAAACCACCCGATAAGTGGCTATTGAGTTTAATCAGGTGTGAAATAGCAGCTCAGGTTGTACATGGTGCAGTAAAAAGAGCTGAGTTTGGAGCAGTTCCTTTATCGTTTGTGAATCAACTCAGAAACAAATGAGTGTGAGAGATAACATTTATATTCTTTTAGCATGTTACAGTTTACAAATTTGCATAAAATGCTGGACTGAATATTTTAATATTTAAAATGGAAAATACCCAAATAGCTTTTATGGACCACATTTGACCTTGAATGGTTCCGTTAACTCAAGGTGAGCCTGGCTGCCTCTTTTTAATGAAATTATAATTAATTAAATCATTAAAAATAATTCATGAACAGAATTATAATCTCCTGTATGTGTTAATGTATTAAGGTTGAATGTGTTTGTGTGTGTCTGTGTATGTGTGTGTGTGTGTGTGTGTGTGTGTGTGTGTGTTTCCAGCTATGATTAGTCTGAGCACACTGCTGGAAAACAGTCAAAGTAAATATAAAAAAATGTTTTGGAAAGATAACACTCATAATCCTCCACTCCTCCTAACACATTCCTGCCAGTTAGCTCCACTAAATAATGAGGGACTTGATTTATTAAAGCCGCTGGGCTGCTGTTATTAAAAGCAATTGTAACGTGTAATTGTAAATTAGAAACACCATAAACACACCAAAAGTGTAGTTATAAATTTATACAGTACTTCATCATAAATGTAAAATGTTTGAGTGTCTTGGTAAAAGCTATAACAATTTTACAAGAGAAGGAAGAGTAAAGTTATTACCAGGGTAGCTGTGTGATTTTAGTCCCGTCTGAATGCATCACGTCTATCGTTATTACAGGCTGTGGGCTACGCATCAGTAAAAATTCCAATGCCTATTATGTTCAGCAAAACCACTGCAGAAATAACTGGAAGTTATTAAATTATAGTAATCACATGCTTTTAGAAAACCCACAGAAATTCCTGCAGGTTAAAATAATCCCATCTGATTGAACAACCCTAGGTTATAACACGTCTGCTCGGCCTTATTACTGTGAGCACAAAGTCGAGTGAATTTAGCTTAGCACAGCCCAACAGCGCACACCGACACGTGTTGACGATGAAATCCCGTTTCTGAGAGAGACTGGTGCTGGAGGAACAGAAAAGTTTAAAGAGTTTTTACACTGTTTAGAAGCAAGTACCGCTGCCAGTTTACCAGGCACTTGTAGTTTAACACACCACAGCAGATGATTTACCAGCAAACTGAGGCTCAAAACACACATATTTAGAGGACAAAGCCTCATTTCTGTGAGCACAAAGTCGAGTGAAGGGTTTTGTCTCTTTTCATCTTCTTTCCTCTCTTTTACTCCACCTGTTTTCAGAGTGTGACATCACCAGTCAGTGAGCTCCCACAGCTCCCCCTCCCTGTGGCTCTCTTAAATGCACATGAATAAACATTTTAGTCATGTTCTTAAAGACAGAGGACAGAAACTTGACACACCGCATGCATGTTATAAACACCGCCCTCATTTTGAGATACCATCCACAAAAATACAGCGGGGGCGGCACGGTGGTGCAGCAGGTAGTGTCGCAGTCACACAGCTCCAGGGGCCTGGAGGTTGTGGGTTCGATTCCCGCTCCGGGTGACTGTCTGTGAGGAGTGTGGTGTGTTCTCCCTGTGTTTGCGTGGGTTTCCGCCGGGTGACTGTCTGTGAGGAGTGTGGTGTGTTCTCCCTGTGTCTGTGTGGGTTTCCTCAGGGTGACTGTCTGTGAGGAGTGTGGTGTGTTCTCCCTGTGTCTGTGTGGGTTTCCTCCGGGTGACTTTCTGTGAGGAGTTGGTGTGTTCTCCCCGTGCCCGCTTGGGTTTCCTCCGGGTGCTCCAGTTTCCTCCCATAGTCCAAAAACACACGTTGGTAGGTGGATTGGTGACTCAAAAAAAAGTGTCCATAGGTGTGAGTGGGTGAGTTAATGTGTGTGTTGCCCTGTGAAGGACTGGTGCCCCCTCCAGGGTGTATTCCCGCCTTGCGCCCAATGATTCCAGGTAGGCTCTGGACCCACCGCGACCCTGAATTGGATAAGGATTACAGATAATGAATGAATGAATGAATGAAAAATACAGCGGTATTAATACGGTATTAATGTTATACCAGCCAACCCTAGCACACATTTTTATTTTAAAAAGAGATGGCATATTTGTTGATATCTCAAAAGGCTCAGTATACAAGGGCTGTCCTGAATGCTTCTGAGGCTTCAGCTGTGAATATTCAGTGAATATTCAAATATCTGACTCAGAGTATACACAAGAGCTTATAACCAGAGCGTCACGAAATTTCTCTAATTTCAGGTACAAAATTAGACCACGCTTTGTTGTGAGTGTTAGGCTATTTTATCCTGCACAACCCAGAGATCAGCAACACTACAACAGGGCAAACACAAACCATGATGGCGGCACATTACATTTCTGTTCTCTGAAAAGTCCCAGTAAACTGTAAAACCAGGCTCTTCGAGAATGAGGTCCCAAAGCCATGATTTGAGTGTGACCTGAACCCCACTCTCACTTCAGCTGGTGAGAGTCCGAATCAAATGTCAAGGAAATATGAGCAGATTAGAGCCAGAGCACAAGGGTCCTTGTCTCATTTACTGCTCTCCTCCATCTAGGCCTGATTAGCTTGATCAGGTCCCTGGTCAGTGCTGGAGAAACGTGGGCAATAAATACGGAGGTCCAGGACCGGTCTCCCGAACAAAAATAGAGCCATAAACCACAGCCAAGGGAACAAAAGTCAGTTGGAATTATGTTTTTCAGGAAATATCTACCAATCACCGCTGTCAACACGCTGTTCCCTTATTAAGGCAAAATGGAGGCTGTCAGCCCCCAGTGAGCATGAAATGCACCGAACATGAAATACTCATTCAGCAAACATTTACTGATTTACAGATGTGTGTTTAGTTATGGGAACATCCAGTGCAATGCCCATAAATTCCACTTCAGATCTCTCAGCTAATTTATAAAAAGATCCTTCTCTCTTCTGAAATGAATTCAGGCCAAATCCAAGTAAAGGCCATTCTCACGGGGGACGCCTGTTTGTTTAAAAAAATATGAGCCATGAACATGGCTAAATTACTGATGTTACAGGGAATGTAACAATGCACATATGTCCAGTCTAAACCTCGAGATCCCGTGGGTGTTGGTCTTACAGATTGATCCTGATTTACTTGTTGCTGAGCAGTATCACGTTAAAGATACATGACTTCAATCTTTAAAGCAGAGAAAATGCAATTCCAACCACTTCTACGGCTGATAATAAATAAATGTTCACATGGATTGTGCTTATTACAAGTTTTTCAATTTTTAATATACACAAGGGGCGTTCAATAAGTCCTGGGTATGAATATAATCTACTAATCCTGCAGGTAATTTTATAATGGTTCTAGGAAGTGACCATTTCTGAGGGGATATAAAGAAATCATCAGCTCATTTTCTTCATTAGTTTTGTTTTAATTGCTATGAAAACTAAACCAATCTGAGTAACACTGAGAACGCTGATGATACCTTGAGCATCGTGCTGTGACTGTGGATTCTAGGACATTAGACCTTCACCCTACGGCCTGGATCGAGGGACGGATGATTTTTCGATTAAAGACTAAACTTATTATTTCAAGAAAATGATTAATTATTTACCAGAAGTACCAATGTTTATATATATATATATATATATATATATATATATATATATATATACACAGGGGGTCCTCGACTTACGATGTTGATCCGTTCCTACGTCGCGTCGTAAACCGATTTTTGGTGTAAGTCGGAACATACGTACATACTGTACGTGAATAACATACTGTAAGCACTTATCCTATCCTAACACCTATCCTCCTCGGTCCCGAGCCGCGTAACCGTGTATTCTTCCGCCGACGTTTACGACCCGAAACCACTTAAGTCAAAACAAGGCTTTATACAGTAAATGGGAGATGTGTCGTAACCACGAAACATCGTAACTCAGGACTGACGTAACCCGAGGACCTCCTGTATATATTCCAAATGTCCAAATCAAAACATGAATCTCTAAAACTTTAAAAAAGAAGAAACAACTTTCAATATTTCAAAGGCAGTCAATGTAAAAATAAAACATTTTATTCCAAGTAATTTTGGAGCATTTCTATTGGTTCATTCATCATGAAATTTTCACACACATCATGAAGAACAGCTGCTGTGTTCAAATGATGTAGTAAACTAAAAATCCACAGAAATGATGATAATATTTTTTGGACAGCGACAATATAATAAAGCCTAGAATTCATTTAAAAAAAAAAATCACAACAAGTACGGCACAGATTATGCCCTGCTCGTTGGATGTCTCAGATGTTGGGCCCTGTGACCATGTACGAAAAGTCTGCACCCTGTGCACACCAGGTACAATTCTTTCTTTTGAAAGGCTGTACCTAGGTGATGACTGTTATTGCACCATCTTTCAGCCGTGGTCCTCTGAAACACATTTGTTTGGACTGCAATAACAAGATGTTACTAATGCTAGCTATTACATTTGTACTGTTTATCTGAATGCTTTCCATTGAAGGATCATTCTTTTCTGTTTTACGCCTTAATAAGCATACCATTGACGTCAAACAGTTGGTCTGCGTCCAAAATTTGTGCCCGACCTCTTTATTGAAGAGCGTTTGTTTTGTGGGGAAACACGTTTTTCAGATAAAATTTTAAATTGAGACCAATTGAAACAGCGTCTGCATCCTTCTGTGACCCTCACTGGAGCCGAAAGTGCTGATAAATGAGATAAATATCTGGCATGGTGCAAAACTGGCGTTAAGTATCACAAAGAATTCCAGACCATAAAACCTGCGAAACTGCTTTAGTGCTGCTCTGTGATTACGTGAAAATAAAGTCCCAAATAAAGTCCCAAATCCCTACATTCAGTCCAGGAGAAGAATCTAAAGTTAAATAGTTAAAAGTTTAATCAATATAAAAGAACATATTATACTCACAGCCCTCTTTATCAGACTTTGAAATGAAATAGCAGTGGGAGACAATTAGTTCCATCTTTTCAGAGAGCAAATCTGCCAAATGAAATTTACTGAGGCATGAATTACGTCGAGTTAGCCCTGGGGAATTAAGTCAATTTTCTCAATTAGACTTCACCACAAACCACTCTTAGGGTTTGAAAGTGCTTTCCTTCACCAGCTGAACCCTGAGTGAAATGCTATTGAAGACTATGAACCTCAGCCTGTAGAAACACAAAAACAACCTTTTAAACATCCAACAATTTAATTCACTCCTAATTTTAAGAAACAAGCAACACTGGATGTCAATATCATATTTGTTTCCGACTGTCTATATCACCATACTACATTTCTATGAATATGTATAATGTGTTAGAGTTAAATAAGTTTAGTTCTATAATGATCAAAGTTGTGCAGCTCAGCGTTTGTCTTCACACGTTAACAATCGTGACCTTGAACTCGATAAGAGCTTACAGACTATGGATGAATGAATGAATATACAGCAATAAACACTTTAAAACATAGATTTAAATATTTTAACTGCACTTAAGTGAAGCTACAATAATCTGTGCAGTCCACTGGCCTTTTATTTGATTATATTTAGTTTATATATAGTAGATATAATCCATTATAGTAGATATGAGCCATTGTAAATGTGAAATATAAACAGGAGGGCAATGTTTCCTGTGTGGACAATGGGGTTGTGTACAGCAGTGAACAAATTAGGTGTTTAGTGTGATTGGATTTGCTGTCTGGGAGACCAAGTTTCCTCCTCATCTATCTATCTATCCATCTATCTATCTATACATCTATCTATCTATCTATACATCTATCTATCTATCTATCTATCTATCTATCTATCTATCTATACATCCATCCATCTATCTATCTATCTATCTATCTATACATCCATCTATCCATCTATACATCCATCCATCTATACATCCATCCATCTATCTATCTATCTATACATCCATCCATCTAACTATCTATCTATACATCCATCCATCTATCTATACATCCATCTATCTATCTATCTATCTATCTATCTATACATCTATCTATCTATCTATACATCTATCTATCTATCTATCTATTTATCTATCTATACATCCATCCATCTATCTATCTATACATCCATCTATCTATCTATACATCCATCCATCTATCTATCTATACATCCATCCATCCATCTATCTATACATCCATCCATCCATCTATCTATCTATCTATACATCCATCCATCTATCTATCTATCCATCCATCCATCTATCTATCTATCTATACATCCATCCATCTATCTATCTATCCATCCATCCATCCATCTATCTATCTATACATCCATCTATCTATCTATCTATACATCCATTCATCCATCTATCTATACATCCATCCATCCATCTATCTATACATCCATCCATCTATCTATCTATACATCCATCCATCTATCTATCTATACATCCATCTATACATCCATCCATCTATCTATCTATACATCCATCCATCTATCTATCTATACATCCATCCATCTATCTATCTATCTATCTATCTATCTATCTATCTATCTATACATTCATCCATCTATCTATACATCCATCCATCCATCTATCTATCTATCTATACATCCATCCATCCATCTATACATCCATCCATCCATCTATCCATCCATCCATCCATCCATCCATCTCTCTATCTATCCCTCCATCTTCTCTGATAGCTGCATGAGGCATGTGTGTATAAGCCATAAAGAGAGGATGTGGAGGAGTGTGTGTGTGTGTTTTGAGAAAGAGAACATGACATGTTCTGGTTGGCATTTCTAATGCACCTCTTCCTCAGACTTGGTGCCAGTGTATGTTTCTCTAATGGCCTGGACCTAAACATGTCCATCTCGCTTCACCTCAGAGAAGACAGCGCGACACATGGCAACATTATCACAACAATATGAGCTCACACTCGCGCACACACAAACACTGCTTTGTAGCTCAGCTGGCACAGCCAACAATTATTTACACCATAGCAGCAAACAGAGAGAAAACACTGTAGAGAAAGCAGTGTAATCACTGCTCAGTATCATACAGCAGCCGTGTCAGATCTCGTATTGAGAACACACAGGCCTAACTAGTGAAAATGTAGTGCAGGTTTGTGGCAAAATCCACAAATAACAAGACCCCACCCTTATAAAACACGGTCCATGTGGAGAAAAGACTTACACAAGCAAAACAAACTTGTCTGAGAGACACCAACCTAAGAAACATTCCGACTTTAAATTCCATCTCTTCAAGTCTGGTCAAGGTTAATGAGACTGTATCGCAAGAGATCATGATTATTGTTATTGTATGTAAGATACTTGCACATGTTACACACATCTACATGTTCATTTAAACTTATTGGGGGTGTCTTTTCAGCCATTCTACCTTAGAGGCAATGTCGGCAATTCTGGAGAACTACTGTTCCTACAGCAAAACAAACTCCACCCTCATGTTTGTTTACATTCAGAAGCTCCTAGTCTTTTAAAGTGGAACAGTATGTTTGAGTAGTAAACCCACTGTGTACAAGGCTGTACGTATTTGTTCACTGTTTGAATTAGCACAGTAACTCATTTATAACTTGAGCTGGTTTAGTTTTGTGGCTCTTTCGGTTTGTGTTTACTTTCATCTCCTGAATTTGTAGTCTGATCCTCTTTAAGTAGTCTGTAACAGCAAAAATTTGTCATTATTTCCCACCCGTAGAGCAGACATAGAGCAACATCTTGAAACTTTTTCAAGCTTTTCGAATTTCAGAAGTGTCTCCACAATCCAAAATACTTCCAGGTGCTGTTTTATGGATGCCGTTTAGCCAGCAAAGCAAACAGAGAGAATGCCTGAGTCTCTAGGTTTTTCTGCATTTACCGATCCACGCTGGCGGACAAACACAGATGGACGGATGGAGATCTAGCCAATGGGGAGGAAACATTCTCTGAATCTTATAAGAAGTGTTTAAAATCGTGAACATGACCTTTAACCCTCTGGGGTCGAAGAACACAGCGCGTCAACGACCATTCGCGATGTTTCTATTAATATCTTAGCGATAGCACAGCGCAGAAATACAGTTCAAACACTCTGTGAATGTGCAGAAACTGCTCTTTCGATCATGTTATCGCGACTGTACGCGACACTACACCCCAAGTTACAAGCCTATGTATAAGCTTGAGACACGCCTCCTCTGTCTCTCGCCGTGTCTAACTGGGGGATTCGCTTGTTTTTAAGACTCTGATAAAACTATTTCAATCACCAAAACAATTCATCCACACGAGGGATGTTTTCATAAGAAATATAAAATATAAAATCAGATTTAAGTTTTTGAGACAGATTATCTCTTCATAAAATGCTCTAGGTCACATGGGGCTCTCTTAACAAGAAAGCTGCGATTGTTCTGAACATTTTGATATAAAACATGTGGGCAATATGTTATAATACAAGTACTTTAAAGACAAGTTTCAGAAAATTGAGAAAATATCCTTAGACCCCAAAGGATAGGCTTGTAGTTCATTGGCCTTCATGAAGAATTCATAAAGCATATTTCATGCATATATACTACTAAGAGTAGGCCACTGTATCACTTTGTATTCATTTTCAGGGTTTGACAGAAATGAATGGGATTTTCAAAGATCAATGTCACTGCGTCTTGCAGTAAAAAAACCCCATGTAAATATGATACTCTGGGTCCTACATTTCTTCTTAACCTCACTGGAACATACCAATTACAAAGGCATTTAAAACTCAAATGTGAATATTTACAGCTAACTGTAAGCTGATTACAGTAAATGTACAACTGAAATTAGTATTAGATCACAGCTGTCTGGTATTTCATCACAACGTCAGCCACTTGCCGTCCACACTGGACAAATGTGGCTGGTTTCTTTGGGGAGTTCTGGTTAAGTGTCTGGTTTTATGAAAAGTAAGACTCGTATTTCGACTCCTTAATGGCCTTGTAATTCAAAAAATCCTCTGACGTCTGGGGAGAATTCGGTATGGAAAAACGCACAAGGTCTGGAGCCATTTCGTGTACCGCAGATTGAAGGGTCCATTGGTCATCGCCGTCCCCAGGTGCTCTTGCGTTGAGCGGTAATGTGGGGTAGCGGATAAAGGACATCTGGCAGATAATCAATCACCAGAACTATAGGAGTTGGAATAGCTGGAATAGTTTGACTAGTGGAGGCTCTATAATGTATGGCCTTTCCTTTCCTCAGGATGTTGTGTTTTCAAGTAGTATTTGTAGTAAAATGCGTTCAGGAAACCCAGCCCTCATCAGTAATCAGATAAATGACAGAACCTCTCAGGGTTAAACTAGACCAGCTCTAACAGGGCTATACTCCCACCGAGCATTTAATAATGGAAGAGGAGCCCAGTGATCAACCCTGATGGTCTTATACTCCTGGAGCCCTTAGAAACATCAGTTCTCTCCCTTCACTTCACGAAAGCATCTCTTACATTAGAAAGTACTGAGAGAGAGAGAGAGAGAGAGAGAGAGAGAGAGAATATATATATGGCATTTTTAAAGTGATTTTCAATAACACAAAAGACACTGTTTACCATGGGATGAACATGTAAAGACAATCACATCTGACAATAAAAAAACCAAAAGGAACAAATAACACGTAACGCTATGTAGCTGCTTCTCATCAACATTTCTATGAAGCGGTGCAGGGTTATTTAGAAAGAGACAGCAGGAGGGTGAAGTGTGTGTGTGTGTATGTATGAGAGAGAGAGAGAGAGAGAGAGGGAGAGAGAGAGATCTTGCTGTTCTAGTACTCTGTGTGCCCATGTGTGCTATTGTCCCAGTCTGTCATGGGAAATGAGTAAGACATGATATTTCCTTTAAGTTCATCTACAGAAATACTACATGTCCAAAAAATGTGTAGACACCTTCTATAGTCAGCGAATTTAGATTCACCCACTGCGGACTTAAACATATAATTGTTGAAAGTATAAATAAAGGAATGGGACACTGTGGAGCAGCTGCACATAAGCCCAAAGTCACTATGCCCCAAGACAAAAGTGAGCAAAATGGGGTATAAATCTCAGCTAAGCCTCAGTTCCTCAGTTCACTATCAGACTAATCAGCAGATTAGTTAATGACTATAATAAACAGTGATATCATCTACACTCTCCATCTTTGCTCTACTCTGTTGTGCCTCTGCTATTGTTCTTTACGAGCCTCTTCTAAACTTGGTCTGGAAACAGACGGGTAGAGACTCTGTTCAGAATCCTCTCCATTATTCAAGCCTCAGCCTCACTATCTTTTTATTCTATATACAATTTTTAGCAGTGTTATTTTTTTTCTCTTTGGCTCGGTCTGTCTTTCTAGATTCTTTTTCATATTCACACTTTCTTCTCATGCGTTTTCTCAGATGGATTCTCGCAAGGCCAAGCGAAGAGGTCTTATTCAGGGCTTTCTTAATTGTTTCTGAAGTTGTGTCTCGGTTTATATTTACACAGTTAAACGTATCTGTAGCATTTGAAGATACTACTGCCCTAAAGACCCAGTACACAAACATTACACCTCAGTACACTTCACTGTTAAAAAGAACTCCTTAAAAAACAGTCATTTAAAAAATCAGCTTTGGCACAGAAGCAGAGCCCGTAGAAGAACTTGCTAGAGCCCAAAGAAGCTCCTGAGACCAAACCAGAACTTGTTATTCTTATGTTTGATTTGACTTGTAAATCAGTCACTGAACAGTCTTAGCCTGAGTGTACACTCTTTTGGAACAAAATATTCTCTCCACAAACAGAAGACTTTCAATGTGAGTTAATGCAACAAAAGTTAAATTTGGACCTTTTCGTGTGTCATTACATTTTTGTTGACGTGTTTTTCAAATATGTCTAATCATTTAAAACAGAGGAGTGTGGTGTGTTCTCCCTGTGTCTGTGTGGGTTTCCTCCGGGTGACTGTCTGTGAGGAGTGTGGTGTGTTCTCCCTGTGTCTGCGTGGGTTTCCTCCAGGTGACTGTCTGTGAGGAGTGTGGTGTGTTCTCCCTGTGTCTGCGTGGGTTTCTTCCGGGTGACTTTCTGTGAGGAGTGTGGTGTGTTCTCCCTGTGTCTGCGTGGGTTTCCTCCGGGTGACTGTCTGTGAGGAGTGTGGTGTGTTCTCCCTGTGTCTGCGTGGGTTTCCTCCGGGTGACTGTCTGTGAGGAGTGTGGTGTGTTCTCCCTGTGTCTGTGTGGGTTTCCTCCGGGTGACTGTCTGTGAGGAGTGTGGTGTGTTCTCCCTGTGTCTGTGTGGGTTTCCTCTGGGTGCTCCGGTTTCCTCCCACAGTCCAAAAACACATGTTGGTAGGTGGATTGGCGACTCAAAAGTGTCCGTAGGTGTGAGTATGTGTGTTGCCCTGTGAAGGACTGGCGCCCCCTCCAGGGTGTATTCCCTCCTTGCGCTCAATGATTCCAGGTAGGCTCTGGACCCACTGCGACCCTGAACTGGATAAGGGTTACAGATAATGAATGAATAAATGAATATTTAAAACGGCAAAAATGTAGGTACAGTGCTTTACACCATCAGTGACAGAACGCTGATGCACTTCCTTACAATGCATCCCTTCTCTGGCATAACTCTGCTTTTCTGTTAAGTGTTTATATGGATCTTAAAATTCCACATGCACTTTCCAAGATGTAAAACAAACCATCTCACTCGCAGGTTACACTGCTTACTGTCACTCAGTAAGGTGCACCCACTCCTCCTCAAAAACCTTGCCCACTAGCTAATCCAGCTGAGGTTTATGTACAGTGTTTACACTATGCTTTCCAAACACTACCAAATAAAACATGGTGATCTATAATATAACTGCTATTAATGAAGCTGTGAACCAGCTGGAAATCTAAGCTATGTAATAGCTCCCTTCTGATGCATTCTCTGAATAATAAATCCTAATATAAAGATATGAATCACTGACAATCTGTTAATGATCTCGTCATGACACCGAATCCAATTTGGACAGAATCATAAGGCGCCTAGAAAAATACAATCCTACAATCAACAGAATGGGGTTTGATTTATGGATATATTTGTAAAAATAAATAGTTTTGTTTTTCATTTAAAAGAAAAACATCTACACCAAAACCATTTTCAAAAATTGAGTCAACAAAAGACTAGAAAAAGCTTAGTGCAGCAGGAGGCTGTTATTGCTCTCAAATGGCACTTTTCCACCGCATGGTACCCAGTTGACTCTGCTTGGTGTTTGTTTTCTGTTAGGCAACTTTGGTCGCTGGTACCTGGAACCGGGTACTGTTTTTAGTACCTGCTCTCTCTAAGCGGGCCTAGTAGGGACTAAAAAGTGAGATGTAAACAGGTAGTGTCTGTGTGGTGCAGCAGGTAGTGTCGCAGTCACACAGCTCCAGGGACCTGAAGGTTGTGGGTTCAAGTCCCTGTCTGTGACTGTCTGTGAGGAGTGTGGTGTGTTCTCCCTGTGTCTGCGTGGGTTTCCTCCGGGTGACTGTCTGTGAGGAGTTGGTGTGTACTCCCTGTGTCTGCGTGGGTTTCCTCCGGGTGACTGTCTGTGAGGAGTGTGGTGTGTTCTCCCTGTGTCTGCATGGGTTTCCTCCGGGTGACTGTCTGTGAGGAGTTTGGTGTGTTCTCCCTGTGTCTGCGTGGGTTTCCTCCGGGGGACTGTCTGTGAGGAGTGTGGTGTGTTCTCCCTGTGTCTGCGTGGGTTTCCTCTGGGTGACTGTCTGTGAGGAGTGTGGTGTGTTCTCCCTGTGTCTGCGTGGGTTTCCTCCAGGTGACTGTCTGTGAGGAGTTTGGTGTGTTCTCCCTGTGTCTGCGTGGGTTTCCTCCGGGTGACTGTCTGTGAGGAGTGTGGTGTGTTCTCCCTGTGTCTGCGTGGGTTTCCTCCGGGTGACTGTCTGTGAGGAGTGTGGTGTGTTCTCCCTGTGTCTGCGTGGGTTTCCTCCAGGTGACTGTCTGTGAGGAGTTTGGTGTGTTCTCCCTGTGTCTGCGTGGGTTTCCTCCGGGTGACTGTCTGTGAGGAGTGTGGTGTGTTCTCCCTGTGTCTGCGTGGGTTTCCTCCGGGTGACTGTCTGTGAGGAGTGTGGTATGTTCTCCCTGTGTCTGCGTGGGTTTCCTCCGGGTGCTCCGGTTTCCTCCCACAGTCCAAAAACACACGTTGGAAAATCCACGTAGGTGGATTGGCGACTCAAAAGTGTCCATAGGTGTGAGTGTGTGAATGAATGTGTGAGTGTGTGTGTGTTGCCCTGTGAAGGACTGGCGCCCCCTCCAGGGTGTATTCCTGCCTTGTGCCCAATGATTCCAGGTAGGCTCTGGACCCACCGCGACCCTGAACTGGATAAGTGGTTACAGATAATGAATGAATGAATGAAATGCAACAGTGCTGATCCATTAAGATTAAGTTTTTTTTTTTGTGTTAGTGTTTTTATGTTGACTGATCTGGTATATCGTGACAGGAAAATAAATATCGCACAACAAAAGAGTTTAAGCAAGACTCCTAATCCCTTGGTAACATTATTATATTTTTAAGTTGCTCTGGATAATGTCACAAATGCTAAATCAGTCAAATAATGCCTCATGGCATTTGAGTTTCACACTCACCACGTCCTTCCTGGCTGACACTCGTGATAAGCTTCATGTACGGGAATGGTTCCTCTTCTTCATTAAACATCCTATCCTTAATCGTGATGTTGTCGGCAGTCATCTCCGCGTACGGACCTTCGACAGCGAAGTAGCATGGCCGGTCATCGTCCTTTTTGTCGTGGAACATGATCATGGCATGTCTGTGCCAGCCGAAGTTATGGTGCATCTTCAAGACGAACTCACCCAGTTTCTTGTGGGTGGGCCCCGTGTTGGTGATGGACGAGTACATGTTAAAGCCCAGTGCCGACGCCCCGGCTGTTACCATGGGAACCTCCCAGTGTGTGGTGAAGCGGGCCACAGGTGAGGATGCGTAGTCACATCCCGGCCCGATAAAGGCCCATGGATCGTGGGCGAACTTCAGGTCCACAGCCACTAGGGGTGCCACAGAGTCCGAGCATAAGCCTTCCTTGTTCTCACTGCTGCTGAACACCAGCTGCATGTGGTAACCCGGCAGCAGGGTGGGGTCTGAGTTCACCTTCTCCAGCGCCCAGTAAAGAGCAGGACCCACTCGAGGCCATGCCCACGGGTACTCAGTGTTGTGGTGGGGCAAGATAACGGCCATAGTGATGTTCCTGAGAGAAGATGATCCACCGTGTCGAGGCTGATCCTGAGATACTTGTTCCAGCTCCACCACTCCTAATGACACCCCGGTGAGCAGAAACCAAAGTGAGAGCCACAGGGAACCCAGCAAACCCAGCTCCATCTTCAGCATCGATCTGTTCGCCCGCTGACCTGAGCACAACAGCAGAGGAGACAGTTAGGATAAAATATTAATAGAAGAAGTGGTAACTTATTAATCCTCTTGGGGAACCTGAGTCTCTGTATTTAACAGACAGACTGACACAGCACCCAGGTAACAGCAATCGTCCAGTCCCAAGCCCACCCTTTTGAACACATCTGCCCCTTATGAAAAATGAATACATTTATATGCATAAAATTCTTTGATTGTGACTGTTATTCTAACAAATAGAAGTTGACTGTATGACAATATAATTGTTAAAAATTACCACATATTCACCAATCCACACACTATAATAAGACCAAGCAGGTCGTTTTTGTGGACTGCAGATCCCGCCCCCCCGGTCTCAGTCTCTCCAATTACAGCGATGAACCCGCTTTTATGTGAGACAAGGTTAAACAGAAAACCAAACACATGAGCACAGAGAAATATGAGCACTATATAAGTAAAACTGAGAAAACGAGAATAACGAAGAAAGAGAACCGAGCGACAACGGCTAAAAACGAGTTTCTACTCCTTGCTTCTCACTGCTGTGCGCTTGGGGTCAGGGTAAACAGTGAGTGGCTCGTTACCATTTAAAGGATAGGAGCTGAAACCTGACGCTCTGAACAAGGCTGTTTAGGTGGGCAGAATGCTACTGTGGGGTTTGATTTTTGTGGTATTTTGAACAAAGAAGGTCAAACAACTTTCATTAGGACATTAGGAATAGTGTTTGCTTGTGGAAAAAGGGGAGAACTGACTGACTGATCTGGAAATGCAATTTTTCAGATTTAATACTTCTCCAATATGGCTAGGGCGGCACGGTGGTGCAGCAGGTAGTGTCACAGTCACACAGCTCCAGGGACCTGAAGGTTATGGGTTCAAATCCCGCTCCAGGTGACTGTCTGTGAGGAGTGTGGTGTGTTCTCCCTGTGTCTGCGTGGGTTTCCTCCGGGTGACTGTTTGTGAGGAGTGTGGTGTGTTCTCTCTGTGTCTGTGTGGGTTTCCTCCGGGTGACTGTCTGTGAGGAGTGTGGTGTGTTCTCCCTGTGTCTGCGTGGGTTTCCTCCGGGTGACTGTCTGTGAGGAGTGTGGTGTGTTCTCCCTGTGTCCGCGTGGGTTTCCTCCGGGTGACTGTCTGTGAGGAGTGTGGTGTGTTCTCCCTGTGCCAGCGTGGGTTTCCTCCGGGTGACTGTCTGTGAGGAGTGTTCTCCCTGTGTCTGTGTGGGTTTCCTCCGGGTGACTCTCTGTGAGGAGTGTGGTGTGTTCTCCCTGTGTCTGCGTGGGTTTCCTCCGGGTGACTGTCTGTGAGGAGTGTGGTGTGTTCTCCCTGTGTCTGCGTGGGTTTCCTCCGGGTGACTGTCTGTGAGGAGTGTGGTGTGTTCTCCCTGTGTCCAAGTGGGTTTCCTCCGGGTGACTGTCTGTGAGGAGTGTGGTGTGTTCTCCCTGTGTCCGCGTGGGTTTCCTCCGGTTGACTGTCTGTGAGGAGTGTGGTGTGTTCTCCCCGTTTCCGCGTGGGTTTCCTCCGGGTGCTCTGGTTCCCTCCCACAGTCCAAAAGCACATGTTGATAGGTGGACTGGCAACTCAAAAGTGTCTGTAGGTGTGAGTGAATGTGTGAGTGTGTGTCTCCCTGTGAAGAACTGTTGCCCCCTCCAGGGTGTGTTCCTGTGTGTTCCAGTGATTCTGGGTAGGCTCCGGACCCACCGCCACCCTGAACTGGATAAGGGTTAAAGACAATGAATTAACTTATGTTTAGAAAATATTGATTGATCATGAGCCCAGTGGAATCTATTTAAATTACCCTATTTCAAATGTAAGGCAATGTGGAATATCATTAAATATCATTAAAAATGCGGTTCCTAACATTTGATCGTTGCATTTTTTTAATAAACTGTCCCACTGATTTTTAAATAAACTACAGCCCACTTGGACTATTATGATACTGCATTTTTACGATATCACCCAACCCTAAACTAACGTACTACAGTCTGGATATCACGGTCTGACTAAAGTCTTAGTCACGCTGACCTAAACGTCTTTAAAAACATGTGGTCTGGGTCAATAATGGCTGGAGTTTCGAGATGTAAACAAGGTCCAATGACTCTCCCGAGGAGTAACAACAGCTTTACGATATCATATCAAACAGGGTCCGCACATTTAGGGGGAGGGAAAGACACAGGGCCAAAAAATTTGATGATTCAATGATAAAAAGTAGTTTGAAATAAGGTTTAGGTGCATATTAAAGGGGTATTTCAGTCTGTAGTAAAGTCAGACTATGCTATGTGCCAGTAAACTGGACTTTAAAGGGGTGAGTCTGGGTTCAGTCCAGTTTCTTAATCTAACTAAGAATTCCCGGTTATTCAGGCTATTATCTAAGCCTCGCCCTTAGAGTTGGGGCATTGTGTGCATGTAAAAAAAACCTAAAATAACAGCATCTATTATACAATCATATAATAACACCAACAGCAACAATAACAATACACTTATATGTAATAAAGGTTTGGTTGTTTGGTCTTTTTCAAAGAGTCTGATCACTCTATTAACGTTCTGAAGCATCAGCCGATTACTTGATTACTAATATAATCAGCAGAGCCATCGCCGCACAGCTCCTGTTCACTACTCTCCATTCACTCAGTGAGATTTCATTAAAGTAATATTCACAGAAGAAAGACACACTTCTTAACTGCAAAGACTGATTCACACATCGTCAGCCCAGACATCTTCGATGTGTCAGATGTGCTCTTTTAGTTTTACACTGGAGTTACAACGCTGCGTAATTGAAGCCTGCGTCACCACAAATCATTTTCAGAGACAGCCTCGTAGCTCCAGTGCAGAACTAAAGAGTCAAACATGTTTTGGCTTCTAAAGTACATTTGGTTTAAGGGGGGGGGGGGTTGTTTAGATAAACAAGCACATAATGGTGTGTAATAGAGCTATAAGGAATAGTCGCTAATCTGTGTTAACATGCTCAGGGTCTCATAAATCCCTGCTGAATATTATCCAATAAACTGTCTGCGTTTTTCTAAACAAAACCATTTACTTTAATGATAAATATACTAGAGATTGTCCAGAAGGGCTTAATTGTTTTTTTTTTAAATATATATATTGATACTACCTTTGAACATTGTTGAAAAAATCTGCCGTTTTATGGATACAAGGTCTTCTTTGTTGTTACTTTTCTTGTAAAGCCAAATACTCACTGATACGTATGATTTGATTAAGGCATATTATTCAACAGTCACTGGAAAGGTGAGGCATAACCCAGAGGTCACTACTTTTCATCGTCATTTCTTTTTTTAGCAGGAGATTCTGTACCTTCAACAAATTCAAAGTACTGAAAATGTAATCCTGTATGAGTCAATGCTTCAAGGGAGATTGTTAGTGTTAGCAGTTTAAGGGGTTGTTCATGAGCTTTGAATATAAAAGTGAGAATAGTGCACAGATTCAGAGCAAAGAACCTGGATTACCAACTCAATCAATTCCAGATTTAAAGAGAGGACAAGTTTAAACACATACAGTACTGTGAAATGTCAGAGACCAGCTTTAAATGTATTTATCTATCAAAACCTTTATTATCCAAATGGGAGGTTTCAAAGCTGGAGTTAAAAATGCTATTAAAAATAGGGTAAACACTGGGTAAATAACTTTGAGAGCGAGGAGAAAATAAAACTCCACTATCACGTCAGGTCTGAACACACTCACAGGTGCCCATCCGTCGTTGGTCTGAAAAAATGTGGAGATGTCCAGAAGCTATTACTGAGAAAAGAAATAGACGCTAAAGGACGGCATTTGCAATTTAAATAAAGAAGTTGCTAATGTATTCAGAACAGTGAGCCCCCGCAGCCCAGACCTCAGCATCACTGAATGTTTTGGCCATTGCCCATTACATGTTTGGATTATGTGAAAAAATGAAAACAAGGTTCTTTACAAGAATGGAAGCTGGTTAAAATGCAGAAACACCTGCAGAGACACTGACGTGGTGGTGGTGTGTTAGTGTGTGTTGTGCTGGTACGAGTGGATCAGACACAGCAGTGCTACTGGAGTTTTTATAGCCCTCAGTGTCACTGCTGGACTGAGAATTGTCCACCGACCAAAAACATCCAGCCGACAGCGTCACGGATGAAGGACTAGATGATGACCAGCACACACGGTTTAGCTACAGATAAGAGCTACTGTCCCTGACTTCACATCTAAAAGTTAGACCAATGAAGTAGGAGTGTCTAACAGAGTGGATACAGGGTTTAAAAACTCCAGGAGCCCTGCTGTGTCTGATCCACTAGTACCAGTGCACACTGCCACCACATCAATGTCACCTGCTTGTCTTGACCTTTGAAAAACAGGGAAAAAGGGGCTAACAACATACGTAGAGCAACAGATGGACTTACAAAGCCCTCTTATGGTCAGTGGAGCTGATAAAATGGACAATGAGTGTAAAATATAGGAGTGGGTGGTGTACAGGAGTTACATAAGTCTCTGGTCTTTGACTCTGAGTATTGTATATCTTTGTCCAATGACAAAAGCTGAATGTAAGGAGTTTTATTAGCACATTAGGAGCTTGTTTACATTGTGTGGGTGGACAGAGAGGAGGGAGAATACACGGCTAATCTTTGCAGAACATTTTGCCACACAACTGTATCCAACCCTTTCCATTCAACGACAGTTTAGAACAGAAAACCAGGAAATAAAAGGCGGATTAAATGAGTTTTACCTCAGGTTTAGGAGCGGAGTCTCTCCATGGCTCGTCCTCGCAGGTGTCTTGGGGAAGTTGAGAGGGTTTTATAAGGAAAATGAAGCGATGTGAGAAGCTAACGTTTTGTCAGAAAGTTTGCCATGGAAACGACCGTCTCTCGGTTCACTGCGGACACTGAAGGAACGGTGTTCCCGCTGCACGGAACTCACCTCCCTCGCAAATACACCTTTAAAAGGTAGAAGATATCCAGCCAGGGTTTGTTTGGGAGAGAATTGCGTCTGTCGCTGTCACTTTTCTTTCCTCTCTCTCTCTCTTTTAAACCCAGACCTGATTAATAGAAGAGGAGGATGGAGAAGTTCAAATATAAACTGGTGTATGTGGTTCCTATCCAGCAGTGCTGCGGGTTCAGTGAGTAAGACCTCAGCGTGGAGGAGGATTAATGCTCTGAGGGAGCGCGCGCGCGCGCGAGAGAGAGAGAGAGAGAGAGAGACGGGTGGGGGGCGGTTGTCGAGGTTGGGGGCTGGTTTTGTATGTGTGTGTGGGTTAGAAATGATTTATAAGTGCTTTCCTATCCGTCATTTAAATTCTCCATTCCACATTCCACCTTAAATGCAATTTAATGTAGACCGGAAAATCTACCTAAAACCATGGCAACAAATGAAGTCAGTTTGAGCCTAAGGAATATACAAAGCCCACATCTTAATCATGCTCAGATATAGACCTAGTCGTGTACAAACGTCGTCAGAGTGTAAATATAGCGAACGTAATCTGCAAGGGAGAAACTTTTGTTAAATTAAAGGTTGTATTTTTTGCATTAGAAACACAGATATAATCATTGTGATGCTTGAATGTCTTGTAGACGAGAGAATGGAGCCTCTGTTGTTGCTACTCCATACACCTCAGCACCTCAGAAACGGTACTATGTAACTTTTGGATGAAGTTAGGAGCTTATAGTCATATAACTGTTATATAGTGTGACCAGACGTCCTCATTTACCCGGACATGTCCACTTTTTTAGACTTAAAAAAATGTCTGGGCGGAATTTCACAAACGTCCGGCATTTTGTTTTTCTAGAGCTTACATAGAACTTCGAGAAGTTTCGTTCACAAACTAGTCCCGCCCTCCCCTACTCCGATTGGTTCGCTTGAGTGAGAAGGGGGCGTGGTGAAGTAGCCTATAATCTTCTGATTGGACGGTCTGACTGTAAAGCTACCGTTATCTCCCCCAACGATTGGTTGAATCCGCAGATATGAAGCCTGTGGAGAGGAATGGCCAACTCTTTGCCAAAACAAATGTACAGGCTGTATTTACCATGTTATTATTGTTCTTAAAATAGTTGTGAACATTTATGCACATGAAAATGATCAAATATGAGCTTGGTTATTCATAGCTAGTATAATGGAGCTCAGAGTGTTTCACAATGAAACTTTACTACTAAAACAGGAGTGAGGTAATGTAAACAAGGTCACCCAGTGTCACTAAAAGAAATCACCTCAGCTCTGATTGTTCCATACGACAGTGTCCACTGATCAGCTCACAAACTTCAGTGGTTATGTAACCGAGAGTAGGGTCCCGGTCCTCTCTGGTCACCCAGTGTCAGTTTTAGGGAGGAATTTCTCCCTCTCTCTGCTGACCTCCGCTGTTTTAATCACATGCTCTTTTCCTCTGCATTGTTCTGGGTTTTTCCTTCTTCCTCCCAATTAAAAGGTGCTATTTTGGTTTGAGTCCATTAAGCTTTTATTGGCTCCTGCACCCCTCCCACCCCTTCTCTCTCATTCTGTCCCCTTCTCTTTCTGCTCCGTCTCTCATTTTGTCCCCTTTCTTTACTGCCCTCCTTCTCTCTTTCATTCTGTCCCCTTCTCTTATTGCCCTGTCTCTCATTCTGTCCCCCTCTATTTCTGCCCCTTCTCCATTTTCTCTCTCAGTCTCTCTTATTTTTTTCTTTTAACTCCAAATCTCATTTTAGTTTTTAGCTTTCTATATTTTTACCTCACTTTCTCCTCCCTCGTTCTTTCTCATTATCTCTCTTCTTTTTTCTAATTTTCTTAAAATATCTTCTTTTACATTTCTTTCTTATTTTCTTTCTTCACATCCCCATCTCTCTTCTCTTACCCAGCACCTCTCTCTCTCTCTCTCTCTCTCTCTCTCTCTCTCTCTCTCTCTCTCTCACCCCTTCTGTTTTTCATTTCTCCTGCTCCTATCACTGTGGTTCATCTTGTGGATCAATAAAACTGAGGGAGGGACACAGGCAGCTATCCTGGACTGTGTGTGTGTGTGTGTGTGTGTGTGTCTGACCGGTCATGGCCGGCTGTAAATAATGTTTGTATCTCAGAGTATGTGTGTGTGTGTGTGTGTGTTTCACTCTCTTCCTCGACAGGAGGATGCCTCCCTTGTTACTGTAACACTCTGCAAAACTCCCCCATGAGTCGACACAGCTGACCACTGTCTGTGCGTGATTGCTCTCACCGCTTTTCCTGTGAGCCACACACACACACACACACAAACACACAAACATCTGTCCCTTATCAGGACCCCAGGATGCCAGGATGTGGAGTCTTACTTATGTCCTATTTATGTAAGTAACTATATGTAATTGCAATAATAGGTTCCATATGTATCATATATATATTGAGTTGTTTTGGACCATTTCTAATGCACCATTATGAATTTCACTGTCAAACTCTGATACAGTGTGAAAAGACAGCACTTTAAATGATTATTAAATTGGCGATATAAGATTTTGCTCTGACTGTAGCATCATACTTTAAAACAATGCACACTGAAGTTAAAGAATCTGTTCTACAGGAACCACTCAGCCATAAAGCAGTAGCTCTACAGTGTATGTAATAATGATGTGTCCCATGTACCTTTCACAGGTTAAACTCATATAGCTCTGGCCATATTTGTTCATTATGGTCTACTATAAATCACTAGTAATGTCTGAAGTAAATACAGCAGGTTCCTCATGGTTCTTTCATAAACAAACACGTAAATAAACCGACTGCCTGAAAAACGACAGGACATAATGTGCTTTAACATGAACACAGCACACAGCATGGGTTTCCAAAACAGGATGTCTCTCTCTCTCTCTCTCTCTCTCTCTCTCTCTCTCTCTCTCTCTCTCTCTCCCTATGGTCACCTCTTTCTCATTGTTATCAATGCCCTACCTTTTTTTCTTTTTTGCAGTACATCCTACACCTCCCTCCCTCCAACTTCTGTTACTCACTCCGCTTTATTCAACAGAACAGCCCCCAGTGAAGCCCACACTTTTACACGTTGAGCCCACAGCGTAGATGGGTTTTAACAATCACACACTTACCCACGTAAACTCAACCACGTTCATAATCAATGGCCCTGTAAATGTGGCCAAAAGATGCTTGGAATTAAATGTTTAACATAAAACTGAAAGCTTTGTCATTTTGGGGATAAGGCATTGGTAGATAGCTCAGATTCAACATTTCTTCTGAAGCAAAAGCTATCACTTCGTTTAAGGTTCAGACCAGATGCTGAAACAGCTCTGTAAAGATTTGATGGCATTCAGCAACAAGAGCATTAGTGAGAGTAGTTGCTCATGTTGGGTGATTAGTCTTGGACCACAAACACCAGCTCAGCTTCTCTTAAAGGTAATGGAGGGAGCTCCATTATGTCAAAGAACACAGTTCTGTTGCTCCACAGCCCAGTGTGTCCCATTTTATTGGTCAGTGTTTCTTTTGGCTGATGGAAGTGTTTGTGCAACTGTATTATGTCTGTGTCTAAGTCTCATTCATATTAGGTTTGATCTTAATAACTACATGCTTCCAGATTTTTCTAGGGCCTTGTTGTACACACACTCTCTCTCTCTCTCTATTTCTTTCTTTCTTTCTTTCCCTCTCTCTGTTTGTGTGTGTGTGTGTGCATATGTACATGTGTGTTTCCTGGCTATTTGAAGTCAGCCCCTGCACTTTCCCCTCCGTGTGGTCAGGCATCTGTCTGGTCACTGGCCTTCAGCCCTAAGAGACAAGAGTCATGTGACACATCCGGACATGAAGGATGTTATTCCTGTGTGTGTGTGTGTGTGTGTGTGCAAAGTAAATTCTGGGACAAATATCTATTTATAGATCATTAGAGTTAGGAATATTTCATGTCAAACCCTCTTAAATATTTTATATTCTAAATAAACCAGTGCTCAGTGTTGTTTTGTTTATTTTTATTCAATGCTCATCGAGTAGGTGTTTAATCTTTACAAATATTGTAATACATTCTACTCCACATTTAATGGTAATGTGTTTATTTGGAAACAAAGTGTTAATCCGAACGATATTTGAAAAAAGATCCAGTCAGGATTTAATATTCTTCAACGTAATAAGGCAGATACAATCCAGTGAGCTCTGCCTTGGATCAGGTCTTTAGGAGCTGAACCGAAGGCCTTTCGTGTCAGACTTACCACTAACATAACTGGGAATGGAGAGTGGAATCATGTTTTCCTGTACCAGACTTGTGATAGGACATTTTAGATAGGTCACTGAGACTGTGAATATAAGCTGCAGTCTAACCAGGCTGAAGTCAGTTGCTAGAAACGGGAACCTGTTGCAGATCTGTGCAAAGCTCTTTGCTGAAAGAGTCACTGTAAAACAGCTACTAGATTACATACATTTTAATGTTTTTTATGGACCTATTCATTCATTCATTCATTCATTATCTGTAACCCTTATCCAGTTCAGGGTCGCGGTGGGTCCAGAACCTACCTGGAATCATTGGGCACAAGGCGGGAACACACCCTGGAGGGGGTGCCAGTCCTTCACAGGGCAACACAGACACACACACACATTCACTCACACACTCACACCTACAGACACTTTTGAGTCGCCAATTCACAGACCAACGTGTGTTTTTGGACTGTTGGAGGAAACCGGAGCACCTGGAGGCAGACACAGGGGGAACACACCACACCCCTCACAGACAGTCACCCGGAGGAAACCCACGCAAACACAGGGAGAACACACCACACTCCTCACAGACAGTCACCCGGAGGAAACCCACGCAGACACAGGGAGAACACACCACACTCCTCACCGACAGTCCCCCGGAGGAAACCCACGCAGACACAGGGAGAACACACCACACTCCTCACCGACAGTCCCCCGGAGCGGGAATCGAACTCACAACCTCCAAGTCCCTGGAGCTGTATGACTACGACACTACCTGCTGCGCCACCGTTATGGACTTATTATCTGGTTATATCTAGAATAGCCAAAAGAATTAAATCTTTTCACCATTAATGTAATTCTTATCAGAGGCATTTTTAAACTACTGCTTGTACTGGGGCACACAGAATTTAGAGGGGCACAGTGGGCACAGTCATAGGGGCACCACCAGGGGGGCACCTTCGAAAACCTGTTTAAAAAAATGAAAAAGATCCCGTCATGCATGCAAAATGAATAACAGTAATTCTAAAGGATTTATTACCTGCATTAATTTAGTTTTCCTCTTGAACAAAAAACAGACAGTATAACAAACACCACCATTTGCTACAATTGCATCCACATTTCTTCCTCTGACACGTTGGGTAAACATTGCGCATTGAAAATGCAAAGGGATTGAGTAATTACTTACCTTCTGTAGTACTTGTTGGGTGGTGATACATGCTCTTACCGTTACTCTCTAGTTTATATTTATATATATATATATATATATATATATATGTGTGTGTGTGTGTGTATGTGTGTGTGTGTGTGTGTGTGTGTGTGTCTGAATTAAATGCAACAGCTATGATTCTGGGGAACTGCAGTTCTCTGCTTTGTTTAGGTTCAGAATCTCTGCATCTCTGGAGGAAAACCACAGAAACTCATTTGTAAGTTGTTTAATTTTGTAGCACTTTCATTCTGTGTTTACTTTCATGCAGTAAGCTCTCTCGTGAATTTAGAGTTTGTTCCACATTAAATAATCTAAAAATAGCAACAAAAAAAGTCAAAATTACCCAACTGAAGCAGGAATAAAGCAATATCCTGATTTTCTACATTTGGAAGTCTCTCTTTGCAGTTACTCTGCTGAGATCAGAGGAAGCCTAGCATATCTACTATCTGAGTCACTTTGTTTTTTTAACTTATTTACTGACACTGGGGCTTCGTAAATATATTAGACCAGTTTCCAGTGAACAAACAGACTGGAGCGCTAACAAAAGTTGAGGAAATATCTTCTGAATTTTTATAGAAAAAAGAAAAACATCAAAGTCTCTAAAGCCTTGGGAAAGATGATGGGGCATTATGGGAAATTATGGGTGCCTGTAGTGAATTTGCTGTACTCCTCAGTAATCCATGATAGTGTTTACTTTTCAGTGGGGCATAGCAATATTCAATCCAATTAATTTAGGTCTAATTATCCCCCTGATCATTACATACTACAATCCCATAGAGGCACTAGGAAGCATTAACATTAACATAGTGGTGCTTGTTCTGTATTTTGTATATTTATGGCCCAGATTAAAGGCCCAGCAGTAATAGTCTTGTTTCACCAGATTTCTGTGATTGGGGTTGCATTCATTAAGACAGAAATCCGTCTCTGTCATGATGTTTTGCATCTGCTCAGCAGAGTGTGTTTTTTGGTGTGTGTGTGTGGGAGGAATGCCATCAGCGCTCTCTCTCTCTCTCTCTCTCCGGCACACACACACACACACACACACATACACTGTGTGTATGTGCTTATCTCCCTCGTTTGCTGAGTTGAGAATAGCAATGTGGCGGTAAATCAATGGCTTATCAGCCCTATCACTTGACACTTACCTCAAAAGGTTATGAAATGGTTGCGTCCGTATTGAATGGCGGACTGTGAGTCAGCTCTCAGATCACATTCACACAGCATTATCACGCCGCTCCGCTCTCCCTGCGGCGTGAGGTAATTAGTACGAGATGGTGAAAGTGCTGGCAGCTCTAAGAATAGTGTGAAACACAGTAAACACGTAACACGCCGTGCCCTGTGGCCCGGATCTGTGGCAAATCCTACACATTTGCAGGTTTCCCATGGCAACCGCTGTGGTGCAATCTCCTCCGAACAAACCCAAAGTCACTGCAGCTAACCCACGGAGCTCGTTCACAGAAGAGAGTACATTTCCGTGGCAGTCTTCATAGAACTGAAAAAACAGCTTGATCGTAGCATGGTAATGGCTGCAGGGTTAATGCCTTATCAGATGATGGTATTTACATACGCAGGTGTCAAAAATGGCTTTAGCATGATGCTATAGAGATTGCTCAAGAGAACCATTCAGTGGTTGGAGCTTCAGAGAACTTCGTCTGTAAATGAGACGTGTGGGTGTGAAGTTAAAGTTTGAAGAGCCTGCAGATAAATTTGATTTTGGGCACAAAAAGAGGTTCTTGAATATAAAATAGTCCCTCCACCCTCCTCCACTTCTTGGCTAACACTACATAACAGGAGCTCAGCACGCTTGGAGGAGAATGCTAGCTACCTAGATCTGTTATGTTACCTTAAAGAGATGGCCATGTTTGCTAGTATCTCACTGAGTGGGGAGTGAGGGCCATCCTACCCACCCACTCAGAGGGGACAGTCACTCTCGCTGGACTCTCTGGACTTTCAGCTTTGGATGGTTGGGGCATCAACAGTGACTGAGATCAAGGTGTCCTGATCTCCTGTGTGTTTCCAGTGGTTTCAGAGGCAGTGATCATGACTCCCTGCTCCACTCTGTGTGGCCAGTGACCTTCACATACAGCTCCACATGGTCACATGCGTTAAAGATATAGTTCACCATTCAGTGGATGTTTCCTCACCATTTGCACCATGAGTGACAAGACTTACAGTCTCAGTCCAGTACGCTAGCCTTTCTCTTTCTCTCTCTCTCTCTCTCTCTCTCTCTCTCTTTGTACCCATGGCAGAGGCATCTGGAGGTTTTTTAGACAACAGAGAGAACTCCAAACGCTGAAATGCAGGAACTGAAATGAGGATATTGCTTGTGACTGCTCCATAGATGGGTAATATTTACTTACCTTTTTCTGTTTCAGATCACTTAAGGTGGAAATATCACCAAACTCTCGAGAAGGCTAACATCATTACAGAAAGTGCTACATAAACTAAACAACTCGAGTTTCAAATGAGTTTCTGTGGTAATTCAAACAGTGAATAAAAACTTACAGAGAAGTTGAACAAACAACAGTCTGTTTTTCCCCTAAAACACACTGTATCACCTTAAAAGATACTCAGCTTCGGAATGTAAACAAGCAGAGAGTACTGCTATTGCCCCCAATCATAGATGTTCCCTTTAGTATCACTATTACCTCTACGAGTCTCCGGGAATGTTGTGACACTCTCCTCATTAACACTGTAACAGATGCAGCAAAAAATACAGACCCAACTTATATATATCGCCCTTTAGATTGATTTCACACCCTTGGTGTAGAGGAGTGAAAAAGGCTATTAGCAGAAACAGAACCATGAAAATCAGTGTGTGTGTGTGTGTGTGTGTATTATTTTTGGCATCACACTCTTGACTGACTGAAATTTCTTCATTCTTACAGCTTTTGTTTTTGTTCTGATTTGATCAGGAATGCCTGAAAATATTGTGTGTGTGTGTGTGTGATAAAGGCTCAATGTACTGTACAATATCTATGTTCTGTGACATACTACAGGGAGTAATGTACAGTGTAGTGTACAGCAGAGAGAGAGAGAGAGAGAAAGAGAGAGAGAGGAGAGAGAGAGAAACAGATATAAAGATAGAGACTGCAGTTAAAAAGTGACAATGAAGGCGTGATGGGAAGAGACACACAGCCTGAAAAATGAATCTAAACAGGGTTACCCACACCTAGGGGTTTGGAGGGTGAGACAAGAACCACAAAGACATTAGAAAACATTATAAAAAGACTAATAAAAATGTCACGAAGGACTTTGTTACTCAGTTTTCTCCTGAATATTTATGTCACTGCCAGTTCCACTCTCTATTTAAGGCTTGTGTAGGATGGTCCGCCCTCTCCTCCATCATTTAGCATTACGCTAGCCAAGGCAGACATCTGTTAGCTACCATAAAAGCACTGGGCTATTAATGTTCTCCTCCGAATGTGTTGGGCTCCAATGACAATCACTAAACTGGGGAGAACACTGGGTAAAAAAAAACACTTCACTGGGTTTAAACTTACCTTCAATGAATGTTTCTGTAAAAAAAAGAGGCTGATTTTCTCTCTGCACGTCATTGCAGCGCTGACGTCACAGCATTAGATTTTCTCCTCTGTGTCCTTCCACTGCCTCAGTCCATCACTCTTCATCCCCCACTCGTCCTTTTGCAGTGAGCATCGGAAAAAAAGCTTGAACACCTTTGTGTAATTCTTTCGATAAAAACTGACTGGAAACATGAATCAGATTCAGAGCTTTCAGAGAAAATCATTTTCACAGCTTGCCTCCAGTCTCTCTCTCTCTCTCTCTCTGTCTGTCCGTCGGTCTCTCTCTCATTCTCTCTGTTATTTTGAGCTGCAGGGGAGTTGTCCAATGACTTGTTAGCATTCATGTAATTCTGTGTTTTTCTGGGTTGAGCAGAAGTCGATAGTGGTCACCTGCAGTGAAGATAACTTCCTCATGAATACCGAACGAGGCACAACAGTCCGTTACTGTTGACACTTTCGAACGATATCAAGGAGGATGTGATTAAACTGTTTACAGCCTTATCATCCAGCCCCCATCTCAAAGACATGCTTTCTGTGACTCATAAACACCTTCTTTCCTTGCAGCAGTGCTGAGCTGCTTTAACCCAAGTTTAAAGCGGTGTGACATCACTCCTTTCTAAAGAAATGAACAGTCAGAACGGTTCACAGTGGTGATGATAGGAAACAGATGACTGAGGACATAAAAAATAGGTGGAATTTCCTTAAAAAAAAGGGCTGTGACTAACTAAAAAAACAAAAAATGTCAAGAATGAATTAGGAAAATAAATCAAACGCCCCTCCGCACTGATGAATGGACCCATCTGTGATCGGGAACTCCAGTCTGGAAGGTTTAAAGTCCAGAACGGTCAGATGGTATTAGCCAGTGAATGACACATCATACATTCATCTGAATGCCTCACAACACCATGCTGGAACCTTTTAGATAATGCATATGACTAAAACATCTACCACAAACCATCTACTGCTTATTTACATATAGATTATTATTACTTACTTACTGCCTTGGGCAAAACTATGTATTCTGAAGGAATAGAGCGTTATCCGACACATTTGGAATGAGCTGGAGTGGCGGTTTTGATCCAGAACTAAACATCCATCATCAGTATTTGACCTTGATAATGCTCTTATGGCAGAACGCCATCAAATCCTCCCTGAAATGTTTGAAGTGCTCACCAGTGTCAAAGCTTTTACAGCAGTAAAGTGAGACAATATCCTCACAGTTAATTTCGTAAGTGTATATACGTGTGTGTGTGTGTGGACTGCCACGTAGGTGTTAGACACGTTTCATGGTGTAATTGTACAATGCCAAATAAATGCACGTCTATGTTTAATTGAAAAGACTATATTAGTTAAGAAGCTGTCCACAAATGTTTGCCCAGAGATTGTGCCAGAGGGTTTTAGAGGTTTAGGATGATGTAACCGTGTGTTGTATAAAGTCACAAGCATGTGCACTTTGCAAAGAAGTGTCCATCTGTACACTGTCAGACTCTCTGTCCAGAACAGAGCCTCGTAAACACAGTAGTCAGAGCTGCTTTAAACGTCCAGTTACAGGCTATTCACTGCGGCATAGGGCCAGTAAGTGTCCACTGAGCCTCTGCAGATTCACTTTATTCAGTCAGACGTGTGTCAGTGTCATCTCAGAGAGAGAGAGAGAGAGAGAGAGAGAGAGAGAGAGAGAGAGAGAGAGAGAGAGAGAGAGAGTGGGGGTGGGGGGCAGAGAGAGAGAGAGAGAGAGAGAGAGAGAGAGAGGGATGGGGACGGGGGCAGAGAGAAAGGGAGATAGAGAGAGACAGGCCTAGAGAAAGAAAGAGAAAGGCAGTGACAGAGAGAGAGAGTGACAGAGAGACAGGGACAGAGAGAGAGGGGGGGGGAGAGAGAAAGGGAGATAGAGAGAGACAGGCCCAGAGAAAGAGAGAGAGAGAATGAGAGAGAGAGGGACAGAGAGAGAGGGGGTGGGGGCAGAGAGAAAGGGAGATAGAGAGAGACAGGCCCAGAGAAAGAGAGAGAGAGGGGGGTGGGGGGCAGAGAGAAAGGGAGATAGAGAGAGACAGGCCCAGAGAAAGAGAAAGAGAGAGAGAGAGACTAAGAATATTTAAGCATTTTCCCCAAAAAAATTGGTCCCTCCCACTGTAAATCAGAATGTAATTTGTTGATCCCACTCTCACTTCCTCATCATGTGTATCCTGACATTTTGGGCCTTCAGTCCAGCTCCTGAAGACCTAACCGATGAGAGCTCAGTTGGCTGTTTACCAAATATTACAGAGATGGAACCAGACTGTGATGTTTCGCTTTCGTACGAGATTCTAGATTCCTTCAGATTAATGTGTATTTAAAGACACCCCTGCAGTTGTATGACCTTTGTATCCAATCACCGCCACGTCAGCTTTACACCTATAGTGGGTTTTTACATTAACACAGCTCCCCTCTGAAGAGTAACAGCTTTCAAAACACTGTCACTAACAGGAACCGCAAGAAGAGAGGAGGTAAGGTTAAGTGTTGTTTACTCATTGTGTATTCGTGTGCTGTTGTTGTTTGGGACTGAACACGGCTCCGTGCCTCGGTTCAGACCGATCAGTAGTGTTTTTCCATTCCTTGTTGCAACAAGGATATTCCTTCATCAGCCACTGATCAAAGGAGCATTTGAACTTCTTCAAAAGGCCACAGCAAAAATTATACAAGCTGTCAGATAAAAACAAACCTTACTGCTTGGAGATTTTACACACGGTGAGTTTGTGCTGGATGTCTGCGTCTTGTCATGTAGAGTCTCTGCGAGGTTTGGAAGGGCTCAGTCAGATGTGTCCAGATTTAACGCTTTCGTTATTACCCTCACCTCTCTTTCTCATCCACTTCCTCTCATTCCATTGTTTATTTCATTGTCCTGGTGGCAACAGCACAAAGGAAATCAGCACAGATGCCCCTCACCCCCAGAACTTCCTCCAGGCATTCCCAGACCAGCCGTGAGATATAATCCCACCAGCAAACCCTGGGTCTTCTCTGGACCCTTCTCCTACGTAGTCGTGCCTGGTTCCTTAACAGACGCCTGAACCACATCCACTGGCTCCTCTCAGTGTGAAGGAGAAGCAGCTCCACTCCGAGCTCCTCCTCTGATCCCAGAGAGTGAGCCCAGAGACCCGCCAGAGAGAAATCATTTTGGCCGCACTACCACAATCCTTCACGTGATGATTTTGTGAAATCTGCTAAATATTATCAAAGTGAAGAAACCGGGACTGAAATTACAGATCTCTTTTGCATTCCTGGAAATGATAAGAGCTCCCTGCTGCTTGTTAGCTCACAGCTCCAAGGCAGAAGGTAAACCGCATGTTGGCTGATGATTTATGTTTGTGATACAGAGGAAAATTGTAGCCAAACTGCCATTTTAATAATGTTTTTATTCTCAGCCCCATTGATTTCCCACTGTTTCCCTCAGAAATGCCTCAGTAAACACCACATTAACAACATGGCTCCATTTCCACCAGGCATCCACTGCACAACCACCACTATTCCCTTTGCTCACACAGTGCTCTTTATGCGGCTTACTGCACTCACAAGGTGTGAACAGGGCAATTAGCCGATCAGACCCCATTTTTCAATGCTTTTACAAGCTTTCGAGGGGGCACGTGTTTTTGTTTTAATTTCCTATCATTTCTGACTGAATAATTGTGCTGCTCCTAACAGGATATTAATGAATGGAAATAAAAAAAGGAGATTTTTAGCCAATCACAGCCTCAGCTTAAGAACAATACAATGTGTAAAAAATGTGGAGACCCCAGTATAAGTCATACTCCCAAAAGACTTAGGAGGACAAACTTCTGAACACATTAATACAGACACTGTTGATTTGCTGTGAGTAATACACTGATAAAGCAATAATAAAATAAAACAACAACAAAAAAAAAGATAGAAACAATGTACAGTCTAAAATTTGGGGATTTGTTCTAGAACCCCTGTGAATAACCAAATCCTGCTCAATAGTATTTGATTCTAACTTATGAACATTCTCCTATATATTTAAATCACCTCCTAAGACAGTGGAAATGTATTCATTCATTCATTATCTGTAACCCTTATCTAGTTCAGGGTTGCGATGGGTCCAGAACCTACCTGGAATCATTGGGCGCAAGGCAGGAATACACCCTGGAGGGGGCGCCAGTCCTTCACAAGGCAACACAGACACACACTCACACATTCACACTTATGGACACTTTTGAGTCACCAATCCACCTACCAATGTGTGATTTTGGACTGTGGGAGGGAACCGGTGCACCCGGAGGAAACCCACGCAGACACAGGGAGAACACACCACACTCCTCACAGACAGTCACCCGGAGGAAACCCACGCAGACACAGAGAGAACACACCACACTCCTCACAGACAGTCACCCGGAGGAAACCCACACAGACACAGGGAGAACACACCACACTCCTCACAGACAGCCACTCGGAGGAAACCCACGCGGACACAGGAAGAACACACCACACTCCTCACAGACAGCCACTCGGAGGAAACCCACACGGACACAGGGAGAACACACCACACTCGTCACAGACAGTCACCCAGAGCAGGAATTGAACCTCCAGGCCCCTGGACTTGTGTGACTGCGATACTACCTGCTGCGCCACCCTAAGACAATGGAAATGCTGTACATAATTCATATATTGTTTAGGCAAAGACATGATCAGTACAGACACTAACATTGTAGGCAAAACTACATGTAACATGGAGAATAAACCAAAAACATATAGTTTACTACATCATTGGAACACAGCAGCCATCCTTCACATTGTGTAAAAAGATCATGAGGAATGGACCAATAGAAAAGGCTCCAAAATAATTTTTAAATGGAATTCCACTGAAAGTTTAAGGGAACATCTAAGATTGTGGTCAACTGCAATGCTCTCTGATTGTTTACATTCAGAAGCTAAGCGTCTATAAGGTGGTTTAACCGTGGAGTTTGAATCACCACAGAAACTCATCTGTAGCTCGAGTTGTTCAGTTTTGTAGCACTTTCGATAATACAGTTAGCTGTCTCCTGAGTTTGGAGACATTTCCAGCTTGAGTGATCAGAAACTGCAAGAGAGAGAGAGAGAGAGAGAGAGAGAGAGAGAGAGAGAGAGAGAGAGAGAGAGAGAGAGGATAGCATACAGGCCCAAAACAGCTTGTCTTTTCACTCATTTACAGACACTGGGGCTTCGTAAACACATTAGACCAGTTTCAGGCACAAACCGACTGGAGAGCTGCGAAAGGTGAGGAAACATCTTCTGAGTTTTATAAAAAGGCTTTCTTTTATCACAGTCATGACCTACGCCTTTAATAAGGTTTTTCCCCATCTCCAGTAAAGTTAATATTTTAGAGATATATGTTTTTCACTGAACAGCGTCAGTGTTAAATTCACTCTAAGACGATGTGAACAGTGAAGTTTCTTTCATTACGAAAATCTCCAAACACATGAAATCAGGGTCACTGTAAGTTAGGACTGTTCTAGTGGTTTTGGCAGATGCTCTAATCCACAGTTTTCATCATGTTACAAACTCATAGTAATGTTAGAAGTGTTGAACTACAGGGGTTAGACAGTGAAAGTGAAACACGTGTCATTGTAGTGTGGGAGGTTTCATGGCTAAATTGGAGCAGCCTGGTGGCCAATCTTCATTAACTGCACATTGCACCAGTAAGACCACGTGCATCCAATGGTTCAAACACTGTGTCCTGCAGGCGGTGCTGTGTATCAGGACGACAATGCACCAATACACACAGCAAGACTGGTGAAAGATTGGTTTGATGAACATGAAAGTGAAGTTGAACATCTCCCATGGCCTGCACAGTCACCAGATCTAAATATTATTGAGCCACTTTGGGGTGTTTTGGAGGAGCGAGTCAGGAAACGTTTTCCTCCACCAGCATCACGTAGAGACCTGGCCACTATCCTGCAAGAAGAATGGCTTCAAATCTCTCTGACCACTGTGCAGGACTTGTGTATGTCATTCCCAAGACGAACTGACGCTGTATTGGCCGCAAAAGGAGGCCCTACACCATACTAATAACTTACTGTGGTCTAAAACCAGGTGTTTCACTTTCATTGTCCAACCCCTGTGAGTATAACATTTTGTTCCTACCCAAGCTGAGAATCGAACCCTAGTCACCTTCAAAACATTATGAATGGCTTTATGATTTCAGATCATTTGTGTATGTAATGAGGCCATTAGTGTGTGTGGGTCTGTCTGCCCTGCTGCACTCTACAATTCAGTGAATCCCTCTAATGACCGCATATTGTACTCTTCAAATATAACACTGTTGGGCCTCGGGAGACACACAGACACACACGCACACTGCTTAAAGAGTTAAAGAGAGCAGATCAGCTCACTGTGAGAAACTCCACTCTCTCTGACCCGGTGTGTTCCAGCGCGCTGTTAAACACACTGTATTAGAACAGAAAGAGAGGCTTTAACACTCCTTATAAGGAATACATTCAGCTCCTTTAACCTGCGCCAATGTCTTATACAGGCATTCAGAGAAGCACACACCGCTGGTGTAATCTCCATAGGAAATCATTGCTAATAGTATGTGACGTTCTGTGGCAGCTACACATGATGCTAATATCTCCTTGGCTAGTGCCAGGTGTTGGCTTCATGGTAAAAAAGCCCAACACCACTGGGATGTGCAGCAGTGGAACTGAGCCCCATCCAATACCCTTAGGGATGAGTCAGAGTGTCGTTTATGATCCAAAACTAACCACTTAACATCAGTGCTTGACTTCACTAATGTAGGGTGACCAGATCTATGATGGTGAAAAAGAGGACACCCCTCATTGCCGTTGTGTGCTTAACTGAACCTATGTGTGCTTTTAGGTCCTTTACACCTTTATTTGCTACACATGGGAATTTCTTTTTTAATTCATCCGAGAACTTACATTTACGTTTCGGCATAGCTGCTCGAGATGAGGGTAGGTACATGAGCTTTGCCTGACGTAAACAAGGACTACTGACGTGCAGACTGACCAATTAAATGTTTACAGAGAAGGTTATCGACCAATAACGGTAGCTCTACAGTCAGACCGTCCAATCAGAAGATCACTCAATCGAACCAATCGGAGTAGGGGAGGGCGGGACTAGTTTGTGAACGAAGCTTCTCGAAGTTCTATGTAAGCTCTAGAAAAACAAAATGCCGGACGTTTTGAAATTCCGCCCGGACATTTTTCTAAGTCTAAAAACGAGGACATGTCCGGGTAAATGAGGACGTCTGGTCACCCTAAGAAATGCTCATGTGGCAGAAACCCATCAGTTCCTCACAGCAATGCTTCAGCATCTAGTCTCAGCTTTTCCCAGAAGTATATATATTTTTTGTACTTAACACCTCCCATCCGTCAACTAAACCAAATATGTCAATATGTAAACTACTGCAGTGTAAATATAAACCAGCCCGGTTAGTTAATTCCATTTGTCCGGGACTTTTATTCTGTATTATTAACTGTCTACAAAATAAAGAGATTAAAGTAATAAATAAAGCCTGTTTGGACAGGGGTCTATCCGCCACCTAAACTCCATGAGGTTACAGTTCACACCTGACGCTACTGTCATTAAAATAAAATAAACCCACATTATGAAATTTAAAAATGTTTATAATAATTTATTATTGTCCCCAACCTCACCTCTCAAACCCGAGTGATTAATGTGCTTTACGGCGGTGGGTAACTGCTGTATTTTCATTTGGTGAATCTCTGTAGAAACTGAGGTAATGAGAATTAGTAAAGCAACAGTGCCCCCTGCCGTACACTGCATTTAACTACACTGCTTCTCAACTCTGCTTCTACACGTCTGGACCTTTCCTGGAACCATTGGCGCTAACACCCTCGACTAGAACACAGTTCCACTGTTCCACAGGACAATGCTTAGTGGTTTACACCTCCCCAGACAAGGCTCGGCCGGGTGACCTCAGTGTGACTCATGTTTGTCTGCTCTAGACATTTCATTTCATTCTTTTGTGTGATTGCGTTTATACAAACCACATACAGTGTCCACAAGGGTGGCCATAAAGTAGCAGCAGTAACTCTAAAGTGTATCTACAGATGTTTGTGCGTGTCCCTGTGGTGCGATGGTGGTCAGGCGTGTCACTAACTGTGATGGCAGTGACTCTGAGGTTACAGCGGTTATCCGCACTTTCACCTGCTTCACAGAAAATAAAGGACATCTTCCAAAGCCTTCTGTAAATAGCAAAGTCAATTCCTTTCAAAGGACGCTGTCTGGCAGCTAGATTAGATCAGCGGCCTGCTGAAGGTCAGATATATGGCAAATGACATCTCCATTAGAGCGGCCAGAGAACGAGCTCCCTGTGGAAAGCAGAGGGAGCTGTAAAAAAAACAGTTCCTGTTAAAGTGCAGCACGTATGACAGATGACAGACACCACCTTAATAACCTTCCATCCTCCTGCAGTGTCTCCGCTCCAGCCTCTGTCTCTTCACTGAAGATACTCTGGCATGTTTCACACGTAATCAGAGAAGATGAGCAGCTGTGTGTGTTCCCAGAGCCCAGAGACTGAGCCTGAGCAGAGAGGGAAAAGAGACGTGAAGAAACAAGCAGCCCTTTTACCATCAAAATGTAGCAAACTGCATTTCTGAAAGTGATGAGGTATTATTTTAAGGTTTTGTGTTAGTGTGGAAGCACGTTACTCAGTGGACGTGTTTATGCTCCACAGAGGGGGTCGCAAAAGTGGGGCAGAATCTCTGACACTTCCTGGCCACGAGGTGTCAGTATAATGGCTGTTTTTAAAATGAAGAAGAATCATTGAAGAAAAAGACCTATCGCTCCTTTAAGACACAAAAATATGTCCCACCACATCCCCACACACACACACACACCTGTGGACAATTTCACACTTTCACCCACTCACACACACACCTGTGGACAATTTCACGTCTTCAAGCAGTCGCAGTCACACACACACACACACACACACACACACACACACACACACACATCTGTGGACAATTTCACATCTTTAAGCAGTCTCACACACACACACACACACTTACTCACACACACACACTCACACCTGTGGACAATTTCACGTCTTTAAGCAGTCACACACACATACACACACATACACACACACCTACCTGTAGACAGTTTCACACCCTCACTCAATCACTCACACAGACCTATGGACATTCTCAACCTGTTAGGACTGTGGGAGGGAACGAACACTAGGAAGAAACCCACACAGATCCAGAGAGAACACACCACACTCCTCACAGACAGTGGCCCGAGGTGGGGTCTGAACCCAGGACCCTCGAGACCTGCACCTGCAGCACCACATAAGAATCATTTATATAACACAGTCCAGAGCTCATGAAGCATGTGTATATTTATATATTTTCTATATTTCTTGCTTTTCTTTTTTAGTACAAAGAAAAAAAGGAAATAACCTTTAAATCACCAATGCTTTTTTACTGCAAGTCTGTGTTAAGTCTCCAGGGGGCGCGGTGCACCTGCATTTAAAATAGTCAAGGGCTCCTGCGGTTGTGCGTGTAATTCATAGATTATAACAAATATACATCTCAGGTGTGTTTTAACCTTGAGACTGCACTGTGCTATAAGTACATTTATATTATTATCTGCTTATGAATGCCTTGTGTTCCTAGTGTTTGTGTGTGTGTGTGTGGATGGATGGTAGGGGGTGGTAGTAGTCTGCAAATGAATTGTTAGTGTGTATCACCCACTGGGAAGAAGAGTGGGAGATAAGCACACTCTCCTGGGACAGTGAGAGTTTACTTCTGATCTTTAACCACATGCATCTCTCTAAACTCCCTACCACAGGATACAGCAGGAGAGAGAGAGAGAGAGAGAGAGAGAGAAGGCGTGGGATTATAAAACTAAAGTGCAGCTAATTTGATTCTGGCTCCATAAACTAATTTGCCGCTGTGTGTGTGTGAAAGAGAGAGAGAGAGAGAGAGAGAGAGAGAGAGAGAAAGAGAGAGAGGAAGAGAGAGAGAGAGAGAGAGAAAGAGAAAGAGAAAGAGAGAGAGAAATAGAGAGAGAGAGAGAGAAATAGAGAGTGAGAAAGAGAGAGAGAGAGAGAAATAGAGAGAGAGAAAGAGAACGAGAGAGAGAAATAGAGAGAGAGAGAGAGAAATAGAGAGTGAGAAAGAGAGAGAGAGAGAGAGAAAGAGAAAGAGAAATAGAGAGAGAGAGAAAGAGAGAGAGAGAGAGAGAGAGAGAGAAAGAGAAAGAGAGAGAGAAATAGAGAGAGAGAGAGAGAAAGAGAGAGAGAAATAGAGAGAGGGAGAAAGAGAGAGAGAGAGAGAGAGAAATAGAGAGAGGAAGAGAGAGAGAGAGAGAGAGGGGAAGAGAGAGAGAGAGAGAAAGAGAGAGAGAAATAGAGAGAGAGAGAGAGAGAAATAGAGGAAGAGAGAGAGAGAGAGAGAGAGAGAGAGAGGGGAAGAGAGAGAGAAAGAGAAAGAGAGAGAGAAATAGAGAGAGAGAGAAAGAGAGAGAAATAGAGAGTGAGAAAGAGAGAGGATGAGAGAGAGAGAGGATGAGAGAGAGAGAGAGAGAGAGAGAGAGAAATAGAGAGAGTGAGAAAGAGAGAGAGGAAGAGAGAGAGAGAGAGAGAAATAGAGAGAGAGAGATTGTGATGGGCGGAGATTTTGGCTGAACTATTGAACCTCAGAGGTTCAGGGGTGATCTTCTGACCTCTGATCTCTTGGTACAGGTTTAAACCAAGTCCTGGGGACCTTTACACAGCAGTAAAACAGTGTCGTGCTCCACTGTGTTAATGCACTAACGCTAACACTTGAGAATTCCCAAAGACACCTTAGTTTGTTAGAATGGTGCGTTTTGCTCCGGTGTCGAGCAGAAGAAGTGTGTCCGCTTTGGTCTTGGTTCCTCCCAGCGTTATAAAAATATCACTGTAGATTTCTACAGCTGATCTTAATCATTAAAACCTGATTGAACTGAATTAAAGCAGTGTGTTTTAGATTTCAGATTGATTTTAAATTTAAATAAATGGTTTTACCTGAAGCTGAATAAAGCAGTTTGCTCCGGCCCTGAACAGGACTCTTCACAGTTTATCACTCTGTAATCAGAATAAACCCAGTGGCGGTCACCAGGCAGAAGCAGGTGAAAGGGCCTGCGCACGGTTATATCACAAGCAGATGGAGATCAGGGCTTAGGAATGAGATGTTTACCAGCTTGGTATAAAACCCCAGGATCATCGCACAGACGTTGGCAGAGCCCCAGTGGAAACAACTTGCTGCTAAAAGCCCACACATGAAGAAACTACATTTACACAATCATAATCATAGTCTCAGCAGTAAACAGTCGTTATGCTGGTGGTGCTTATGTTAATAACCCCTCAACAGTCACAGTCACAGTGGCGAGGACAAGAGGTCTATCTAGTTTTAAAGCAGACACTAAAGCCTTATTTTTTTATATCCACTTTTAAATCCTTATGTAATTCTTGCATTCATTTCAGTTGAGCCCCATTCTCCGAGGTGCTACAGCGCTCCTGATCATTTCTACAATCCTCAGTGGCTTTGTTCATCATCTGGACACTATCATTCCTTCTTGGGGTCCTAATACATAACTGAAAGCAGTGGAGTTGTAGTGGACAAACATTTAAATCACGTTAAACTCTTGTCTAAGCGTATGATCACTGAATAGGATCCTCTGGAGCAGCTACACATGAGCTGAAGGTCACTACGGTCACCTCACCGCCAACTTCAGCTCTGAAGGTACAGGCTGTGGAACTGTTCTCTGGAGTGAAAGGCCGAGTGCAAGTAGATCCACATGGGAATGTTTTGGCATCTAGTTTAAAGCCTTTCCAGAAGAGAAGAGAAAGATACTGCTGCTGCAAAAAATAATAAATCCCTATAACCACCCTATATTTTATCAGAACCTTTGGTCATATGGTGAGCAAGAGAGTTTTAAAGGCTTGGGATGTTACTTGATGTAATAAGGTGGTGTGTACAACACACACAAACACCCAAAACAGGCCAAAGTGAAGGACCCTTTTTACAGTCCATTTACATTAAAACCTTAAAGCAACACTAGGTAGTACATTTAACTTTAATTTTCAGAATCAAAATCATTGTGACGCTCCACTGAACCGTACCAGCCTCTGTCATTACTCTGGTTCAGCACTGCAGAAACCAGACTATGTACCTTTTAGAAGAGTGGAGGAACCCAGCGACCCCCCGACTTCAGGACAGCGTGGTATCAGTAAAGTCTTACCTTTAACTGTTGAAGGAATGTTTATAAAAATGTGGAGGAGTCAGGGTTATGTTTAAAAATCACAACTTTATTAATACCGCTCTTGTCCAAAGAAATATAAAAGATCGGTAAAGATCCTACATGTACAGAGCATAGTTTTTTGCTTCAAACAAACAGAAACAAAACTCTACTTGTACAAAGTGAAAAAATATCCCCTGCAGTGACTGTGCCATAAATTGTGTCAGCAGTAAAGAAAATAATTCCTCTTCATTTCTCAACAATAGTCTGTGCAAAAGAAAGAATATGCATAACAAACACACGGTGTTACTGCTACATTAAGGCAAAGCCCTATGAGTAATACACTTAGGAAACTCCTTGGTAAAGTGACAGTGTAGAGTAGATAGTTCTAGTTTTTTAAACTCTTAAAATCGTTTTTCCCTCCCACAAAGCTTTTCGTAAGAACAGCTAACGTCGCACAGACGGAACCTCGAGTGTCTTTTGCATAACAGACCTCACAGGAGCTTGAGTTAGAAACAGCACAGAAGCTTCAACACGCCACAAAACCACCAAAAAAAACAGTATTAGAGTTACACCCCTCCTCTGTTCGTTTCCTGCTGGTCTTTCAGTGTCAGGAGCTGCATCGGAAAAGAACATCCACAGCAGTGTCACGACGTTCAGTTCTCTATTACGCAGAGCCGCACTGGGCGGCGGGTTTGTGCCCAAAATCCCTCAACATCCCAGAAATATCAGATGACAAACCAAACTTTAAAAAAAAAAAAAAAAAAATACTGCACGCTCGGTTCCACCGCAAAAACCTAATACAACTGAAAGTGGAGAGTCCACGATTAAAACAAAAACATAAAATGCAATTAAATAAAAGGGAAGAGAGGGAAAATTTCACTTAAGCATGTTTCACAAGCGGAAAAACACAACCAAGAAGTGCAGGCGTTGTTTGTGTTGGCGCTTGCTGTACAATGGTAATTGGGAAATTTGGAGAAGGTAAATGAATATTTTTTAAATTAAAAAACACAGCTGTTTATCAGATCAACTGATACGAGTTAAATAAAGAAGTAAAAAGTTGGCAGGTCTCTAGTTCAGAGTCGTAATGGAATAAAAAGGAGAGTCTCGTTGGAAGAGTGCTGGCTTCGCTCAGGTCTGGTAGATCTTCTCGTTGCTGGAGAAGTCTTGGCTGGTGGTGGAGGTGTGTGTGGTCATGCTTCTGTGGATGGGCTCTGGACTGCTGCTGCTTGTGATGGTCAGGTTCAGGAGGCTGGTGCAGCCTGGAAGGTATACGTGCTGGACATGATCCACCCCCGACCGACACACTGGGCATGACTGTGGGGGGAGAGAACAAGCACAGTATGTGGTCAAGGCCAGATCGACCATAGAGGGAACAACTCCAATACCAAAGGGAAACTCAGTACTTTGAGGGGAATTCTGGGATTCTTTTTCATTAAAAATATCTAGAAATCTCAGTTGTGCGTGCCACAAAGCTGCAAGCTGTAACACTCTATATGATGCTTAATCTTTAATGCCCAGGGGCGCTAAAGGACCCTACTTTGACCTTAGATATGGTCACATTAATAACAGCAGGCTGCAGTTTTGGCAGAACAACAGTGTGTAATCTGACGCATGTGTGTGGCACGACTACAGCCGAATTGCTGCAGATGGCGAAGCAGAGCCGAGAGATTAATCTTTCCAATGGTCTCGGTTAATTCCCTCCATAATGAGCGTCTGATTTTTCACAGCTGGCTGGCAGAGGATGGACTGAGGCTGGGCGAAGCCCATCAGTTTTCAGCGTGGTGGGCCATGTGCTGGATTTCTCTTTTCTGACATTCCAGTAGAACTTGTGTCTAAAGGAAGTCTAATGTAGTTAACAAGTCTTAAGCCCTTTTCACACGTGCACGATAACCCAGGAATGTTTGAGGTTTACCAGAGGAGTGGTATTTGTGAGCACAGCACTCAACACTCACTTTTTCTCACTAGTATCTCTAATAAAAGCTCTGGGTAATGTCAGAGTAAGCGCATGTGTGAATAGAGCCACTAATGTCCCAGAGTATCTCCTGCACACGTGCTGCCTCATGCCTAAATATTTCCAGCTGCAAGAACACCTCTGACAAAATCTCCTGCTGGGCTCACCCCAGGACATCTCTGGACCAGAGTTTGTAGGTCCAATACATAAATTTAGTGACTGCATGGGAACAAAGAGGGAGAACTGCACCAAACTGTCCCTTTAAAACAAGAAAACTGCGTAAATGTGTGTGTCCTCACCTGCAGCTGTTTGGCACAGTTCTGGCAGCAGACCATGTGCCCACAGGGACAGAAGGCTGCGTCGATTTCGTCCTCGCAGCAGAGCATACAAAGCAGCGCCTCTCGCAGTTTCTGCAGTTTCTCAGCCAGCGCGCGGCTCTGCTCACAGCCCCCACAGTCCAGCAGCCCCTGCGGGCCCGGCGAGGGCGAACGGGCCGGAGAGCGGCCCCCAGAGCGGGACACCATGTCCACTATCCCCGCGTTGTACAGAGCCCTGCGAGCGTAGTCGTACACCTCCTTAGACGTTCGGCGGATATCAAACACATATTTCTTCCCCAGGTTAATGTTCTCATTCAGGAACAGAGAGGCCAGGTGACCCTTGAAGTCTCGACTGTACTGCATCATCACTGCATTCGTCACCGTGTCACATCTGAGGAAAAAAAAACAATGAGCGTGTTTTAGTGTTATTATGGTTAATGGAGTTCTCCCCGTGCTGACTCAGCTGAGCTGATCTGGTGTAGTAGGAGAAAACGTGCTGCTGGAGAAGTTCTGGGCTGTACGTGTGTAAATGCGAGGGAAAAACGAAAGATAAATGACAAGGAGTACAAAGAGCAGTGGGTTTGAAAGCAGCTGAGTAATGAGACTTTTATCTGGAGCAGAGACGACGAGGAAACAGCACTGAAATCTCGCACTAACACTTCCACAAACATCTGATTAACACTTCCACAAGGGCACAGGGCTGAGACAAACAGGTCGGAGCCACAGGACGGCACTTATGGAGGACTCCTGAGGTTAAACTGGATTTCAAATCAGTAAGACACTTGAAAAAAAAATGCTGTTATTGCATCTGTAGTGAGCAAAAATATCTGCTACATTTTGCTGAACGGACAGTTTTCATGCAAGTGCCACTGGATCCTCTGAGAAGATTTAGAAGAGGGAGGTGGAGACTGGAATAAGATATTCGTATTGTATCGGTGCCCAATGGAAATGATCTGGAATGGTGTCTGTGACGTAGAAATATTTGCAAAAATGCACTGTATCAAAAACAACATCGTGATCCCATCTGTGAGAGCAGAACTACGAGGTTCAAAGAAGCAAAGCAGACAACAAACAAGGAGAAATGATACTGATTAAATATAGTGAAGAGAGAGAGAACCTATAAGAGTGAAGTATACATCCTGTGCTTTAGAGACGAAAGAACAAACAGGTGTACGCTGAGCAGCCACGCCGTGCTCAAAGTGAAACAGCCGACGCACTCGTTTTCACAGAGAAACTTTGTATTATATGCGTTAAACAATGGAAAAGAAAAGACCAGCATTTCTCCCCATACAAATTAAAACAATGTGCTCGGTGCAGATTAATCTTTGCCAGAGCGGCTCTAGACAAAACACTCATTCTTTATCACCAAACCTTTCTTGGTTAATGTGTAAGGACGTGAGCACGTCCAATAACAACACCACCACACTCTTACAGGCCAGGGAGCAAGGTCTAGGTGTGTAAACATAACCCAGAGTAAGATGGAAATCACCGCAGGCTTGTCCGGCAGAGAACAATGTCGCGTATCACCAGTGGCTCGCCGCGTTACGGCTGAGGTAGAGGCCACAGGGGGAACACACTTGAACAAATACATAGCCAGAAGGTTGTTCCTAGGGGAAGGAATAGAAACAATATCCACCTCCTCATTTACCGCAACACCACCACGGCAACAGATTCAACGGCCAAAGGTCCACCCTGAAAACACCTCAGCCACTTGTTGTGCTTGGACCAGAGTGGTAAACAGTTACTTATTATCTGATCAGCTTTCTTTGATCTTCATTTTGGTTGTTGTTTAACTTACACCCAGAAATATATAGTTTCTATTAAAAAAAGGTTCCTGAAATGTACTTTCTATGCATTTCTAGGAAAAATCTTTAACTGATATTGAAGTGGTCAAGGGCCAGAAAGATAAAAGTTGCTTTAAAACAAAGTAATATTTGAAGATTGGTTTATTAAGTGTAAATTAAAAGAAAATGTCTCTTATGGGCTCCATGTTTAAACGCTAAAACACACAGTCAAACCTCGATGGAGTTGTTTTAAACGTAAAAATGAGGGATGTTTACTTATATTTTAGTAAATATCTAGAGAAGGAACACGAACGTTTCAGTCTGTTTCTAACCAATGCTAAACTCTACCAACTTCCGGTGGCATCTGCTTTTCCGATTTAAAGTAGGAGCCCCCCTCCACAGTCCTCCTCCTCCCCCTGTCGTAGAATACAACTCATATCATGCTGCAACATACGTTGACCTTTGAAGAACCCTCCACTAAAAGGCTCCTTAGTGAATCAGCCTTTCTTCTGTGGTGCTGCTCCGAGTCAGACGTCTTACCGTCGAGGACAAGTGATAAGTGTTTATGTCCGATTATGTCTACGCTATGTCTATGTTTTTCAAGGTCCAACTATCTTGTATAAAAAGGGCAGATAATACCCTGACCTCATTTCTCTCTCTCTCTGTGTGTGTGTGTGTGTGTGTACAGCATATGCGTAACTGACCTGTAGAAGGCGTGCGTTTCTGTGATGGCTCTGTAAAGCCCGCTGGCCGCCCTGTTGCTGATCAGTTTGAACAATAGCACCACGCTGTCGCTCGTTTCCTTGGTAACTGTGAGGTACACGCTCTTTCCTGATTGAGTGGCTATTTGGATTATGGGATAGGAAATTCTGCAAAGACATAAATTCAGGGTTATTGCTCTGAAAGAAATGATTTAAAATGGTAATTCGTTGCTTAAATCGAGTGTAGCCAGAGAGGCAAGAGATGGTGTATTAGTTGCTGTAGGCTGTGTGTACGCCTTTTGTACCTGTTGACCAAGCTGAAGTCTTCTCTGCAGATAGCGATGCCCTCTGGCCCAACTCCAATGGCAAGCCTTTGTGCCTCAGCATCGCGGGCCCAGTGCCACTCCACCCCATAATGTTCCAAAGAGGAAACCAGCTGGAGAGCCTGATACTCCACAGACGCCTGACTGACCCCCTCCAGAGCCTGGTGCCGGGCAACTATACTGAAAACACAAAAAACACAACTGACATTAGAGCAAATATAATACCATGCATTATATAAATCACAGAGCAATTCTCAAATGTGCTCCTGGCCCAAAGAAACCACACATCTCCCCATTCACCCAGCTTCCTTTTTAGTAAATCTGAACACACTGAGTACAATCACAACACATGGAGCAAAAGAACGGCTGTATTTTATAACACTTGGTATACAATCTCTTTATTTTAGTTTCTTGCAAATAAATATAATGAGTTGGCCACTTTCTTTAAGTGTAAGAGGTAACAGACGATTAGTATGTGTTAGTTTATATTAAAAACACACGTTTCACGGCCTTTCTCTGCGTAAACTTCACATTCTACTCTCTACCACTGACTTTTTTGGGGGGTTGGATTCCATTTTGCAAAGACTTTAGGAAGAACAGCCTACAAACGCCACACTGAATATCAGACCTGACGCTAGAACAATATCAGAGAGAAAATACGATTAAATAAATAAATTAAATAAAGCGATATGTTGACAAGTTGATTTTTTTTTGTGCCCCGGGGGTGGTGAAGAAACACTTTGCTCCTGACAGCAAAGAGATATACATTATTCAGTCTGTTCTCCTTCTCTCTGAGCACCGTCAGGAAAGCTCCAGTCCTCGCTCACACACACACTTGTTTTCATGAAATGTGGGGCCATTACATAGACTTCTAATCATTTTGTGAAGACATTTCTTATCAGATCCCTAACCATAACTGTAACCCTTTGCTCTGACCCTTACATTAACCCCCGTACAAAGTCGTCTCCTTAAACTTTAATGATGTATGCACACATGCACTGGAAAGTGCAATTCTCACACACACACACTACAGCTGTCTCAGATTAGCGTGTTAATCTCACAAGAAGCAGCAGTATCTCTGCCCACAGCCTGGAACATATTTGCTGAACTCAGCTCTTTCATATTTAAGCCACTTTCCCCTTAGAGCCCAGCTTCAGAGCTCAAAACTACAATAAGACACATTGATTTTCATTACAGAATCAGTGGAGAAATCAGTTCTTAAACAAAAGCTGGCCTCGTCAAGTTGTTCTTCAGGCAGTCAGAGGACATGGGGGAATAATACACATTGTCCAGGAATGGGGATGTGTGCGCGTTCCTCCTAAATGTGTGCTTTAAAAGAGGAAGTTCAGCCTTGTTCACATTTGAGAGGATTTAAACCTGTAAAAGGTGATTTATGTGCACCTCAGACACTTTAAATGCATTTATTTTAGTTTTAAAAACAACCTTTATATTATTATATTACTCAGATTTCAGCAACAGTTCCAGCTTGTGTCTGAATGCATTTAATGCTTTAATAAAAGGCCCTCAAGGATCAGAGCTGAGCGCCTCTGCCTCACACTTAGAACAAGTAACAGTGTATTCACAGTGAACCCTTCAAGGTCATTTCATCATATCCTGGCAGCAGCATGTTTCTAAAGTTCTCTCATCTTTTTATGTATCACGATGACTGCAGTCCTCCTGACTGTCACGTCATGACTCAGTGTCTTTGTCCAAACTATATGCCCGCCTTTTTTTACCCCAGTAACTCATATCCTGCTCTGTTTCATTCAAGAAAACAAGTTATTTACTCCCAGAGAAAGCAGTGAGATTCAATCTGAATGGATTACCTATTGACTAATCAAGTGTTTTATTGGCGCCCAGATGTGGCGCTCAAAGCCAAACCAGCTGCTTTGTTTGCTCTTAAACACAGTAGATTAATCCTCTGTCAACCCGGTGTTGGTAAACACTGCTGAGCTTGGATAGCTGTGTCCTTTGACCTCACTCAAACACACTTGACATCTTTGGCTCGGTCCCAACAGCCACTGCTCCAACGGAAAATATTACTGTGACAGATGAAGACCCACTCATACTCTTCATTTCAGTGGAAACGGTGAATGAGCAGGTGTCAAAATTGTGGCCGTAGTTTTCCGTAGTGTTCAGGTTTAAAGACCAGTCTTCCAGGGAAAACAGGCAGTTTACGAGATGTTAACAGTACCCTGGAGGTTCATCTGAGGGCTAAGCAGTTAGAAAAACTGCTAGATTGGCACTGAAAAAAAGGAAACTGTGGTTAGTGTTGCTTTGTTAAAGCGCACACTGTTCCCATCTGTTCAGACCTCAGGTCAGATAAGCCTCTGTTTCATTTCAGCAGAAAGCCACTGGTTCTAGCAGCATCCTGCACCCGCAATGGCTTTATTTGCTGTGATAGTGGGGTGTGTTTTCTCCTCTGTAGTCCGCAGAACAAGTGTCCAGTGAGGAATGTAGTTCGTGTGTCTGAGAGGCGCTGGAATGTGTGCCAAAGCAGCTGAGGTTACATTAGTTCCTTTAAGAGTGGGAAAGACGCGGGTATTACGTACATCTACTGAAGTCCAGACAAGTTTAATTCTTCAACTCGTTTATCTGATCTCAGCTCTCTAGATAATCTAACGTCCTATAACAAAAGCCAACAGAGCAGTCACATATGTTTTTATTCCTCCATTATTATATTATTATTAGGGCTCTTCAGTTCCTCTGGCTCATGACTCCATAAGCTTCAGGTCAGACACTGAATACTGTGCCAAAGTTACTGAGCAATCTGGGCTGGTTATTGGTGCCTTGTGGTAAGTACCTGTTGACGGTGGTCTGGTCGGGGTCGTTTCCGCACAGCTCTGTGTACCAGTACTTAGCCGTGTTCTGGTTGTAGTCTCCGAACTCAGCTTGGGCCAGGAGAGCGCTCAGCTCCTCGGCCTGCTCCGAACACATCCGCAGGTGACCACGGTGAAGATCCTCCTTCACATGCATGAAGAACAGGTGTCTGGAGAAAGAGGAAACACACAGAGAGAGAGAGAGTGATGAAGAGGGACAGGAGCCTGGGGCTGGAGAATATATGCACAAGGCTATCCGGTCAGTGAGGGTTAGAGAGATAGACAGTGGTCAAACAGAATAACCGTTTCCCCAATCCATCCACAGGGCACCACCCTTTTACTATTTTACTACAGCTAAAAGCAGAAATAAGGACTCTCGCTTCCTCAGAGTTACTTTCAATTACACACAAACACTTATTTTCATAGCCGCATTTTCCTTTTCTCCCAATGCCTCCTCACACAGAGCTGTGGGTTTGTTTTATCAGCACTGGAGTAGAGCTGAAGGAGAACCTGAGGCTCTAACACACCACCCAGGCAGAGTGCTCCACAGTGATAAGGCCTACACACACACACACACACACTATCCGCCTAAAATTAAGAGCTTTCAAAAGCCCTCGCACAACATGAGCTCGCTCCAATAACACCACCACAAATGGATGTAGGTGTAACTCTACGCTGCTAATGCTGATCTTCATGCTTCAACTGTGTACTCTCCTTCAGCCTGTTTCTCTTCTAAAACACACTGACAACTCAAAGAAGCAGAGTCAACAGCATAAAAAACGGGAGTCATGACACCACTTACACAGATTATACTGATTATATTATAACTGAGGAGAATACTGAACTGTGCTTCTGCTCATCTTTGTACCAAAATGAGTCACTGCTTATTTTTCCCTGTAAAATTGTGTTAGATCATTAACGGGGGAGTCTCCAAGTGCCACGTAACCAGGAAATTAAAATACCTGCAAATAATAACAAGTGTGGGGACATTCCAAACGTCCTCTTTAAAGTCAAGGGCATCACAAGGAGATTTGGTTCCTCTGCGTTTTTGGAAATCTTTCAGAATGCATGCTGACAATTTGATTGCATTCAGCCAAAAAGATTAGGTCGTGAGGTCAGGGGCTGATGATGGTGATGACGACATGGACATCTGGTGTGTGTGTGTGTTTTCACACAGCAAAAAAGGCCCAAATCCAATGACAATAAATGTTTGGCTTTAAATAACCGCCCTCTCAGTGACCACCACCCTTCCGTCTTCTCAGAGATATCTTCAGCGTTTGCCTTGAGACCAGCCCAAAGATCAGACGCAGACTGGGAGGGAAATTCACTGAGTTGGGCCAGAAATATCACCCTGAGTTCATGTTCAGAGCGGGTAGATTGAGACCATGTTCTACCCTGACCACTTGCCGACCAGCAACATGGACACCCGTTTCAGTTCCTTTAGTGATGTGACACGAACACAGAGTCTTCTCTAACTTCTACGCTACATCTAGAGGAGGTAAAAACACATCCCTCATATTATATATAGCCACTCAGTAACCTCAAACAGGCTTGTTTATGCTACAAATATTTGTATCAATATTTACCACAGCTGCCACCATTAACACCGCAGGTAAATTGAAGAGAATACATTTACTTTTTTAAAAAAAGTCAATTTAACAGGTTTGCACACAACCATGTCCCTTCAAAACATTCTCCAATGACCTACTCTAGCTGCTGTTTACCATCAGTGGAACCACGTGAAGATGAACGCCAACTGCGAGGAGTCCTGCTCTCTCGGCTCCTTCAGACCCACCTGAGGTGATGCTTTCCACAAAAAAAAATAAACCAACGCATATCAGCTCGAGCCGACAAAAGCCTCGGCTGGGTAAATATTGACATTGGACAAAGAGGGGGAGGGGCGTGCGCCCAAATAATGGATGTGGACAAGGGAGAGAAAGAACAAGATCAAAACAAAAACCACAAGATGTTGAGGATGCGTACTACTCATGCAGGCGTGGAAAAATAAACAGAGCGAGACAAAGAGCCGAGCCGAGAGGAGAGAGCTACCTCCTCACATCAGAGAACAAGAGAACATGTGATGAGCTACCTACAGGAGCGCGAGAGGTTACTCTCGGTTACAGGCGGCGGGCTCTCCGCACCGCGGTGCTATGAAACAAGAGCCGCTGGTTCAGTCGTGTGCTTTATCACTGTAATCTTATACACACACAAAATTGCTCTGAGACAGACAGGCAACTCACACATCATTAAAACAAGTCTCAGCTAGTGTGTGTTTTCCAGGGTTACTACAGTTCAAACTTTGTTTTTACATTCGTTTTTACCTTGTTTTACTGGTGTGTGTGGATTTTTTTTTGTGGTCGATACATTCGTTTATCACAATTATTTCTGGGATAGTCAGTTTAAGACCATTTTATTCCACTGATATAATGATAATATAACAACATAATTACACATCTTTAAAGAGCAATGCACTTTTAGCAAAATGTAGTTAAGAAAACTCAGACAATGGAGTATAATAATAATAATAATAATCCTAAATAAACAAAATAAAACCATTGTTCTGAAACCAAAATCAGAACAGAGAACAGGATAAAACCAGTGAACAGAACAGAGCAAGGACGAGGGGGGTGGGGGGTGACGTTCATTCTTATGTAAACAAAACTCAAGGTCAGTACAAATTGTCCATATACTGTACGATATCCCGATAATTAAATTACTGTGACAGGCCTAGACAAACTCCCTATTATCACCCGTCATTTCAGAAGAAACGTTGGAGAAGCAGGTGTCCACATGTTGCCCTTTTCCGTCTGGTCCCTGTTTAAAGTCTTAATCCTAAAGGGGTTTGGGGAAGAGGTTTTCCACAAAGTCCTGGCCATGTAATGTACTTGCAACGAGGGAACACAATTAAACAGTGCAGAGCGGAAGGAGTGTGAATCCTATGGGGCACTATGGTAGTAGCTGGTCTCCAGGGATGTTTCTCCTCCTACACAGTCCCTATGGTCAAGTGCTCTGACCTCAGCCTCAAACACAGAAAGGGTCTCCTTATATGGAGAACATTCAGCAGCTTGGTCGGAGTGGACCAAGTAGGACTCCAGCTGCTCAGGAAAAGTCCAGCTGCTCGGGTGGACACATGCTCTGATACAGAAACAGACGCGTATGAACAATGAGCCAGTGTGCTCCACGAATCCTTCGGTCTGGAGCTGGAAAAGCCCACCACAGGCTGCTGACTCGGACTGAAATGGAGAGTGGTCAGAACTGGTCGAAGTGACAGGTGTGCCCCAGCCCTGTGTGTACGAAGCTCAGTGTGGACTTTCACCAACAGCCAAACAGGCCTCAGTAGCTCTTTATTGGCTCTTTAATATATTGTCCATAAATATTTCTCAAATTCCTTGTGTTACGTTACATTTAAAAGAACACCGTGTCCAATTAGGTTTCCTTACTTAGCCTTCCAGGGGCACTGTCTGCTTACAAAGTCTGTCCAGACATCTCAGTCCTGTGATTTCCTCTCCATTTGGCTTGTGTTGTCTCCCAAAGGGCTCATAAAAAAAAAAAAACCCAACCCTCTTGGCTTTGTGAATATTAATATTTTCAAACTAACTTTAAAACTGCAATAAACTGTTGGCAGCGCCCTGTAACAAACAGCATGAGAGCTGCTGTAAATAACGTCTGAGCCCGACCTAGAGCTTCACTGGTGGCTGTCGACGGTAAATAAAGGGACTTGATGTGTCCCGAAAAGATCTAGCTCATCTCTAACCACCGTAAAGAAATCAAGTAGTAGTTACTGTGGTCTACTATTTCACAACAAACCCCTCACACACACACACACACACATCACCACCACTGAACAATGCTAAGGTTTTGCCAAAATTGGTTGAATTCATTTAAAGAAGTGATATCGTTATTCAGGTAGAACCTGCTCTTCATAACAAGGGAGACACCGTGATGAACATGAACCTGCCCAAAGTAAACACGCCTCAGGTAAGGAGTAATGAATCCTGGAATGTTGTTTTTCTTTTCCCTGACTTACAGGTCTGTCCCACTAAGCAACATTCAAACACGTGACACAGTGATATGGGCTGCCAAGGACACAAACCGGGGCTGGATCTGAGAGGATTACCAGAGGTATAATACCTTTATTGGGTTTACAGTAACATGCAGCATTGTCCATGTCGGGGAACGACTTTCCCTACTGTATCTTAACAAAGCTCCTAAAACCTCAAAGCCAACTTCACTAACAGAAGTACAGTTGTGTCCAAACGTTTGGGTGCCCTTTGGCAAATGACTTTTTTGTTGCTTTTCTAAGTGAAAGTAAGTGTACACAATCCTCTACGGACAGAAGGAAGCCATTTTAAAAAAGGTACAACTCTGGGATTATTGATAAATAAGTGTGTGCCATAACATCGTCAAAGGCTACATTCTGTGTTAATTATAAAATAACCAAAAGTCTGTTATCTACGATGGAGTTCAGGGCCATGGCATTGGAAACAAATAAAATAAATATATAATAATATTCCGAGAATAAAGTCAGAATTCTGAGAATAATCTTGGAATAATTTTAATACACGTATAATGAGGCAGACACACAGTGTAACTGTGGAGTGCAGTGTGTTGCTCAAGTCTTACCATGGTATAGATTTCAGGAATAAACACTCCACATCAGGACCACAGTGTGATTAGTATTTAACCCCTGAATCGGTGCACGAACCCGTTTATTCAGAAGAGGGCGTGTAGTTTCACAGGATACAATTAATGATCACGAAAATGATGGGTCCAGAGCGAGTTGAACGCTGGCGTGTCCATGAGGCTCCATCGCGTTACGGCTCGAACTCGTACAACAAACTAACGCCGTTCGCATCGCAGTCAGGGGCTGCACTGACGGGGTTTCGTCGATAAGTCGTGTGGATACGTTTAATAAATAATTCTGATTGCTTCTTTGAGAACTCACTCTATGGCGCACAGACTCTGTCTGTCTGTCTACACATTATAATAAATAATAACCCAAATCTGTGTTTCTCTAAATATTCTGACTATATTCTCAGAATTATTCTGAGATTTTTCTCAGAATTCTGACTTTATTCTTGGAATCTTATTTTTATTTATTTTTTTCTTCTTCTCAATGCCGTGGTCCCTAAAACTCCATCATAGTAATTTGTAGAGGCTGTACGTATTTAGACACGGTATTTTACCAGGACCCAAACCTTTGAATACAGAACACGGGTAAAAGGACAGTGATCTCTGATACAGCACACACTTCCCTACACTCGATCACGTCACTAGAACAACTGATTTTCAAACGCCAGGAGCCTTCAAGCAGTAAGAATTGGGTCAGCACATGATGTAAGGGACAGATGGAGGATATAAAGGGGACAGAGCGGCACGAAGCAGAGCTACAACTTCACGCCACATTCTTTCAATAAAAAGTCAACAGGCGAGGCATCTTCAGTAGCACGGTGAAAATAATGAGAACTAACACTCAGCCCAATGAACACAAAGCCTCTGGTGTGATCACACAGTCAATCCAAAACACACAGACCACCTGACGTACTTCCACATCCCCTACAGCTGGGGGTCTGTTTGATATGCAAATGATTGGGACGAGGGCTGGGGGAGATAAAGGCAGAAAGCAGACAATTCCTTGCTCAATGTTGAGGTTTTTTTTTTTTTTCTCTCTCCAGGAGATGAAAACCTGGAGAAGTTCCTCAAGTTATAATGAGCAACACACACTTACAGACGCACAGGGAGACATCAGGGTTTAATTCAAGCGCAATCTTTGTTCTGTTTGCCTTGGCTTTTGGTTCTTTATAGGCTCGGTTACAGCTGGAGTCATTGTGCCAGACTCGTCAAATGTCAGGCCCACGCCGAGGAACAACAAAGAAAAAAAAAGGCCCTCTCAAATGAAACCTAAAACTTTTGCCTAGAGACGGCTTCCCAGCAGCCAATCAGCATCACATCTCACAAGCAGCGCTCGAAACAATGCGGTTTTAGAGTTGGTTAAACAGCGTATGCCTGAGCTATGCAGCTGGGGTTACTATCGGTCAACGAACTGGAGTAAACTCCTTTGCTTCTTGCACTGGCTCAACACTGTTCACCCACACAAAAGGAGACTTAATCACCACCCTCCCACAGTCAGAGACACCATAATTAGGACAATCAGACTCTGAATATTCTTAACCAGAAAAAATCCCTTGCACTCGGAACCTAACAAAAAGTCGTTTGTCAGTGAACTGCCCCTGGTGAAGCGTGTGCTGTGCAGCCAGTTACAATCAGACATTAAACGAAACCCAAGAATCTGCTCTGGGTGGATGCAAGTAAACACAAACACTGCCCTCATCTCCAAGAGTGCGTTATGGGTTTAACCTCCAGGGAGACGTAGGTTACTATCGGTCAAGCAAACTAAACCTGTGTAATGTGACAGGAACAGGAGTGTGTGTGTCACTGGAATGCAAGTAGGTGTAAACCATGGGACTGGAAACACCAGCTATTAAAAGCCCTTAAGATGCATATTCGAGATTTAATCCCAAAATGTGTTTCTGGAAACTCTAAAACCTCTACTGTCTTTACACGTCTGTTAACACCCTGTCCACACAGTGCCTTGGGACACCTACATAATATTTTACATGCAAATGTGCATAGGAACGAGCAAACGCCAAGCGTATTAGGAGAGTTAGTGACCTAAACAACCAAAGAATTACGCTGCACTGTTTATCCCCTTGTTGTGATCTCAATGTGGGATTTACCAACAGAATCAGCCTTTTCCCACAATGGCATACGGCCAGTTGTATTATTTTCGACACTCACAGCCAATGGCCTCATACTTTTAAACACTGGGTGTACGATGATGGAGGCTTTTCTTTAATAAATAATCATTTTTTCTGCATCTTTTGGCTACAAACAGTAGAAGAGAAAAAACCCCACTAAAACCTTCCAGGTGTTTAAACTTTAAATCTGGGCCAAGTCATTATTTAAACAAAAGCTGGTCTTCACACTGAGGATGACTCTGTCGAACAAGGCCCCGAGCGCTCAAGTGCATTACTCAGACAGAAGGCCAGGTGTCCCCCAACTTTGATCTGACTAATCATGGCGCTGGAGTCACAGATCCGCAGAGAGACGGTAGTGATGATGGAGCTGTATCAGATGTCTGTTCCGGACGCCATGTTCTCTCGATTGTTCTGCAGCTCCAGTGGTAATCAGGCAGGCTAATGGGAGCAGATTAACGGATTGAGAGATTGCTGGTGACCCGGTTGCGGGGATTGAGCGTGGGGTGAGAACGAGGAGGCAGAGACGTCAGCCTGTCTTTACTTTGACTCAAAAATACCCTGAACCTCAGCTGAAAGGAACGGTTTGGAGCAAAATGAAACTGTTATTTTCCCCTTGCTGCAAACGTAGCCCATATACCAAGACACGAGTAGTGTCTGCTGTGGGATTGTCCATTCCTGCATTAGAGCAAGGGCTGAAAGATTAAATACACCAATACAAGCCTGAACTGCAATTTACAGTTGCAATGTTGGCCCTTAAGTTCCAAAATAAATAAAAAAAACAAAGTGTTTGCACAGTCTCTGCCTGTTTGCAGCTCAAACAGTGGCCACTTTGCATGTCAGTAAACACATGAATGGAAACAGACATGTTCGGTCCCTGACAAATGTTTCCAAGTGTGGAGCTTAGAGTGTTTGAGCTGCGTGACTGAATGCTCGTGTAATTTTGCATTCAGAGCGCTATTTGTTCCTTGGTCCTCAGGGCAGTGTTAAATTGTAGGGGAATTAATGATTAAAAAACAGCAACTGTCTCCTCCATTATGTAGTGTTCTGTGTTAATAGAGTTGGCCTCTCTGGATAACCAGAATAACTGCCTCCTGACCAGAATCTTAAACGTACACACATGAAAACGCCCTGTTAGCCAAGAACACACTGAGCTGCAGGCCAACTGTGTGAAGTCAGGTAAATCAGCTCCATCTCTGGGAACCTGTTCCTTTTTAGGCGTAGTTTACCGTTTTCTAACACTGTAGTTTGTGTACTAGTAGACATGTTAAAACACAAGGTAACACAAACTACTGTTGAACATTCAGGTCTCTAGCAGCACATGACAAATATCAAAGTGTAGTTATGTAGCTGCTGACAGACAAAAGACATCCAACTCATTAGCAATTTTGCTAACATCAAAGCAACTCAAACCTCCTGTGATTGCCTTCTCCATTCAGCGACACACAGCAACTAAAGATGAACCACTACTGGAATTATAGTCTGACGCTGATGTGTGTGTCCTCTAGATATCCATCTCCCAGTGCTGATGTGTGTAATCACTGTGCAATTTAAGCACAGAGGACCAAATCCATCAAATATTGGTTTAAACCCCCTGTCCCAAACTTTCAGACTTTAAAACCACACTGACTCTAAATTTAGCCCCAAGATCTGGACATGACCCCGCAGGTAGAACTTATATGTGGCTGTCTGGTTTGCAGTTATATTCTCTCCTGGACTTCAGATCCTGGAAAGGGTTGGAGTTTTATAAGTCTGCCAGATAACACTCAGCAGGAGAGTGAACGGCACTTCAGACAGCTCTGGGCCAAAATAGAGCAGAACACATTACCGCTCTGAGGGAGAGTGACGAGGCCAGACAAGACAAGACAACACTAGAGACAGACGCACACAAGTGATATCTTATTATTTAACTTCCTACCAAAGAGCAATTAACTATAAATTCCAACGCATACAGGTCTCCACACACATACAGATCAGAATGCATCCACAACTGTGTCCAACAACTCAAGACCCCGGATCTGAGCTAAGGAAACAGACATTTGAGGTGATCTATAACCGTCGTACAGTACGATGTACACTAGGTCTGTGAGTGCGAGTGTTTGAAGGCAGTGGGAAGCAATAGCAGTGTTTTGATCCTTTAAGGGTTTCTCCACAAAGCAGCTTTAACGCCTTCCAGATGGCCCTCTTTCTTCAGGGCTGTTCATTCGCGGATTTTCTTCAGCGCTGTAATTAAAACACAAGGCTTGGACGTACGTAGACACACGTGAACGCCGCTCCATGCCCATGGGGCCTTTCCTGCTGACTCAACTACACAAGACACTGAATAACAGCTCTGGCCTTTGGCGTAAATGGGGGGGGGGGAATTAATAAATATTAGAGTCTAATTTTAGAAATGACAATTTATGAACATAGACAGTATTCTGCTGTGGTAGGGCCTTTTCTAGCATGCTGGCAGTCTTACATAACCACACCTCAGGCCTCTGCTTAGGCTCGCTTATCTTATGCAACATGACAGACACAGAGAAAGAGAGAGAAAGAAAGACCTTTAGCTGTGATATGTAACCCATGCACGTTCTGTACTAGATCCTGGTCTAAACTCGACACAACAAACATTCATTTGTCACGCCTCTGTTTTCCACACTGCGCCAGGGTCCGGGGTTAAAGGCTGAGTTAATGGCAGGTTGACCGTGAAGTGACACTGGTTGACATGCCACATAGGGGGCAATTAATAAATGCACTTCAGGACAAAACAACCACTACAAACACACTACTTTTATATAAAAGAAAGAAAAGCATGCATCTTTAAAATGGCTACAATGCAGAAAAAAAAATAAAAACTTCTTGACATTACATTTATAATGCTTTTCTATTGGTCCGTTCATCATGAAATCTTCACGATGAAGTAAACTAATGATCAACAAAAAAGGAGACATGTTTTCTTTGAACAATTACAATATAAAAACAACTTTTGTTGTTCTACGTCTAGAGTGCGGACGAACAGCTACGATACTTATCCAGTTCAGGGTCGCGGTGGGTCTAGAGTCTACCTGGAATCATTGGGCGCAAGGAAGGAACACACCCTGGAGGGGGCACCAGTCCTTCACAGGGCAATACACACACATTCATTCAAACATTCGCTCACACCTATGGACACTTTTTGAGTCGCTAATCCAACGACCAATGTGTGTTTTTGGACTGTGGAGGAAACCAGAGCACCCGGAGGAAACCCATGCAGACACAGGGAGAACACACCACACTCCTCACAGACAGTCACCCGGAGGAAACCCACGCAGACACAGGGAGAACTGTGACTTTAACCCACAACCTCCAGGCCCCTGGAGCTGTGACAGCGACACTACCTGCTGTGCCACCGTGCCACCCCTATGATACATAGTAGCTAGCTTAAAATATTAGAAGGAACAATTAGAAAGATACCTAAAATTAAAAGCTATCAATGTATCATTAACTACAAAAAAAGTTCACTTAAATTCTACATAATAGCAGCAAGCCAGCTATAATCAAAGCTACAGTCATTAGAAAGGAAGAATAGCAGAATTAACTAGCACTAGTAATTTAGCCAACTGTCCCTAACGAAAAGAGAACAGCCCATATACCTCATTACTGCACAATCCCAAGCACATCATGTGACCAAATTCATATTTTATAAATCGAGCGTGACTTTCTGATACATTTGATCGGTCTAAGATCAAATCTGTGGATACGAATGGTTTATGAATGAGACCTCTGATCTCTCGGTCGTATCTAATCAGACTAAGTTGAGAGTGAATTTTCACTCGCTCCAACAGCGGAGGATAAAATGAGTGGTGGAAAGAAAGAGCCATCGGCCTAATGTGAAATTCAAATCAACCTAAAGCATGTTCCCTGTGTGTGAGAGCTGTGTTGTGTGTATGCATGTGTATGTGTGAGAATGTACATGAGAGCTCGTTTGCGGTCGATGCAATGCGCCCAAGCCTGAGATAAATGTAGGGCAAAGGTGACAGCACAAAGAGGGTTAGAATGTGAGCCTGATCTCTGCATAGACACACACACGCGCCTGCATGTGAACACACACCCGCTCGCTCTGGCCTTGCCAGAGGGCAAACAAAGAAGCATTTTCACTGTTTAGTGCGTGCCATGCAGTCAGGACTGAGTCAGAAATGCCTGGCTGAAAACAGAGACCGCCATCTGTATTCTGAGAGTTTCCTTCTCTTCCTCCAAGCACTCCATCCTCTCGCCGCGGGAAACAAGCGCACAGCAGAACTGGCACCGAGCGCCTCCAGCACCACCGAGTGTGGGGACCAAAGCTCAGAATGAGTTTTCCTAGGTGATGTAATCCATGCATGAAGTGCAACCAGCCTGCTGTTCAGTTCCTCTCTTTTAAACGAGAGTGTCGACACAGGAAACCCCCCCCAGCGGTAGCATACTCTGACCCCACTTAGGCCATTCCCGTCTTCGTAGAGTTTAATTATATACTGAACTATTTTAAAAACATAAATTACGAGAACGTGTGCAGGGTGTATTACGTTTTTACGTTAAGATTGCAGCTTCTAAACCATTGACGCTTCACTGACCTTTTGGAGGAGGGTAGGAAACCGCCACCCCACCAATGAACTATACTAGGGGTCCTACGTAGTGTTCCTTTAATATGTAGAAAAATCTATATGTAAACATAAGCTGCATCATGGTCAGGGTCGAGGACCTCCCAATGTTGATCGAGACCCTCCCAATGAGGGCTCTCATTTTACACCCTTCATCTCAAATTATCCACACATGCAGCAGTCTTGTTTTCTGCAGCCAGCAATTTCAGCCGGGCCTCCACCCAGACCCGTGCCCTTAAGTGTTATTACATCTGTCTGCAAGGGGAGAGGGAACAGAAAGAACCCCTGGGAAATTTTACAGAACCAACTACAGCATGTGCGACTTTTAATTAGCAGCACAACACTGCTTCCCTCATCTCATAATCAGCCCCATGGACATCTGTTTACAACCCACTTGGAAGTCCCAGAGGTCAGAGGGAAGCCAAATGGTCATCCGATGAGACCTCGAAACCCTGACCAGTCCAGTAATGCGGATATAAATAAACAGTAAGTGTGTCAGTGTGGAGGGAACACTTATGAATCGAGTACTTGTTGGAGAAGGACAGCCAGCTGGCAGAAGACATTTGGATGTCACTTGAGGAAGAAAAGAAAAGTGGCTCTCTCTGAAGAGGATAAAGCAGCAGGCAATAAGTCTATACACCCCCCCCCCCCCCCCCCGCACATCCCCAATCGCTGGAGCACACTGCTATCTCCACAGGCTGATAAGAGCTGTTTGCTGAAGGGGGTTGGGGTCTTGAAGACACAGGCACAAATGGTATGACCTGTTACATAATGTAGCGCTGTGTACGTTTATGACTAACCCTTATCACGGTGAGATACTGTATATCACACACATTACAGTGGGGGGCAAACTGACATTCTATTAAAGGCCTTGTACAGAGGTACAAATTTCACCTACTGTGTCTTGTGAGTGCCCATCATATACTTATTAAACCAGCACGGTAAAAAAAATAAAACCCTGATGTAAAATAAATCCCTTTGCACTCCACGGAAAATTACTTAGAATTAGCAGAGCTTGAGAGAGAGAGAGAGAGAGAGAGAGAGAGAGAGAGAGAGAGTGAAACAGAGAGAGATAGAGAAAGAGAGAGTCTTTTCCAGGCACATGTCTCCACCCTCTCAGCTGGAAGTCCAGAAACTCCAGGGGAACACCACCAGACACAAAGGAAATCTGTTACGTGACACACGTCTGAACAATTCCAACTAATTATAAATCACCTCATCCTCTCCGTGTAGACGCTTTGAAATTCCGGACCCGAGGGAAAACGGGATCGGATCTCTCTGATCGGAGAGAACTTACTGGGTTTGATCTGTTGAAATAAACGCTTTGAGACGCCTGATACGGACAAAGTTTGACCAGTTACTTTTCCTTTTGTTCCACCTCACGGAAATAAATAAATAAACACATGAAATAAATGTGAAAGATTGTGGTCCATGTGTGTGGATTTCTTCCCCTTTTTTCAAGCTAGGGATGTTTCACAAGAGAGAGGACGTCCTTTTTTGGAGAATTGTAAGCTGGCATCTGATTTCCTGTTCACTTTCACCAAAGGGAGTCAGTTCGGCCAAATGAACAAAGACTTCCAAAATGTGCCAAAAAAAAAAAAAAGAGTCAGAAACAGGGAATTAAAAGCAAAAAAAAGCACAAGCACTGGAATAAACCAAAGTGGTAGGTGTTGGGGGGGTGGGGGAATTGGGCTTGGTTTGCCCCAGGGGGGAAAGACGTTCAGCAGGCATCAAATTTCCAGTGGCCTCCGGGGCCCCTGTGTCACACAATGACCTAGAGTTACCCTGAGCGAGCGAGGTTACTACAGGACATTCCACTGTACCGGAAGAGAAGCAGAAAATAATAAACCAAACTTCACAGGCCTGGCTGGGTGCCGTATCTCTGCTCTCTGCCCTGTCTCATGACTTCTTCCGATGTGTATCTACTGCAGCTTTTAAGGAGAAGTTGCTGCACATAAATATTTAATTTTTAACGTGACCCAGATTTCTCTTCGTTAAGCTTTAGCCCTGAAAAAGCCACCTACAAAAGAACGAGGCCTCAGAAGCATGACATTAGGCAGTTAGCGTTGGGGAGGGTGTTAGATACTGAGCGTTTTCTCTGTTTGACTCTCAAAAGCATGTACTTCCCCCTCGTTTTTCAAACTTCTCTAATTACTCACCCACAACCGCACTCGCGTCCTTCCTGCTTCTCTGTGAGGTGCAGACTTTTATACAGGTAGTGGGTGCCAGGCACTTATTCACTAGTACGACAACCACAACACACACAGACAAAAGCAATGCGGTTCCTCGCTCTGTACCCGTTTACCTGGTTTGTTCCTGCAGTATTAGATGAGGTTCCACAAAGAACTTGACCCTCAGGCGTAGTCTGCAAGGCGTCAGATTGTCCACCTGCTGAGAGATTCTGTTCCTCAGGTTCAGCCATAGGTTCTCTCCCTTACTGCCGGTGAACTGCAGGCCAAAGTAGTCCACCTCTATGATTCCCAATCGCCTACATACCTGCGGGAAAATTACGACGAGTCAGTACAAGGCCGAGAGACAGAGGAGGTGCCTTTGAAATGATCCGAGAGAGGCCTCACAAACAAGAAAGCTACATCATGAAAGTGGTATGCTGTTCAGGTATGGAATGGATCATAGGTCAAGTACCGGACGACTCAAATGGTTTCAAACCTCATTTCTAACTACGAATGCGCCGATATGGGAATATTCAGAGCCGATGATGATAGTACACTTGTTCACAGCTGCCCATGCCTTGTGTGGCTTGTTAATCTTATGCTGCTGTAACAACACATTACCCTGCTGTGGGACTATCTTATATTACCGTATCCTATACATAGGCAGGTCACAGCTTTAAACTCTTTATAAAAGAAATTTATTTATAAAAATAATAGATACATTCAAAGTAATATACATAATAAGCAAACGATTAAACATAAACAACACCCAGTGATCATAAGTAGTGCAGCTAATACACTACATTAGTATTTAATAAACAAATCCATCATAAAAAGCAAATATCTGCAGATACCAATACAATTCCAATGCCATGCGTCGCCATTATTTTTTTCCAATGCCATTATTTTACATTTTGCAGATTAAAAAGCACAGGTCTGATGTATACCATCGCTACAGAGATATTCTCTCCTCTGAGCCACCCTCCCATTAAACCACTGAGAAACCACTACACCCCAACGACTGAATAATGAAGAGATGATCAAACAATTGTGTTTAAATTACTATCATTTATTCTATAAGATACAACATCCAGAAAATTGATTTGTGCAATTGTATCCCATCCTAGCACAACTTTACCTACCAGTCTATCACTTTTACAACAAAAACAGTGCACTCATTAAAGAGCAGGTCCATTACGTAACTGCTGGTGTGAGGGGGGGAAAAGGCCCCCGAGAATTGGGAGTAAAATTGCTGGAGTAGAAAAGGGTCTTACGTAAGGATGTAAGGATTTGAATACATTATGCTGCGGCTGCTGATTGGCCAAGCGTTTAACTTGAGGATAAAAGGCACTAATTGGATTAATCAGGACAGTTAGTGGGTTGATTGTATGCCACATACTTGATGGTTTGGTGAAGGGCCATGCTTTTCTGACTGTAGCCCAGAGGATGAGCTTCATGTTTCAGCACAGCGAGGACAGAGCCGTGATGAACTATAGTAACCCCAGCCATGCTGCTAGTGTCTCAGGGAAAACAGGGCACTTCAGCAAACCCTTACAGTAACACAAACCTGAAGCAGCTGATTCATATCATGCAAAACGTACTAGATACATTTCTCGTTATAGAACACAGCAAGAAAGCTCTTAGGTGGTCTCTTTGGACTAAGAAGGACATAAATAACTACAAGGACTATAAAGATAAAAGTAGGCTTCCTTAAGAAACCCATAGTTTTAATTCTTTTCTCAACCTGAGACTTAAACTGTGGTGTGCTAATGTTTCCACACCTCTGGTCAAATTACACCACACATTTTGAATTTCCAACAGAAAATACCAAAACACTTTAAATAAATATGGCATTTCACTGCACAACTTTACACAAAAAATACAAACAAACAAAACACACCCCACAAGCCATAGCCAGTCTAAACAACTAGCTGTGTACACAAGTTTGTGTATTTACGCTTAAAAATCAGCCAAAACTTGTCATTTATCCACACTTAGGTCATTTTAAATGTATACAAACGCATAAAATTGAGTTGTAAGAGCTTTAAAACCTTTCTAACACCAAACCACATCGAAATACTCAGTAATAACGAGGCGGGAACTGTTGTAATTAGCTTTGGCTTCGAATTAATTTCCTCTTTCCACCTTAAATGATGCAGCCGTTGGATACACGTACCGCCTCGTACGTTCGGCAGCGAGAAAAACACGACTCTCCTCGACACACACGGTGTTAAAAGCGTGTAAAAGCCAACTGACCTTATTTAGACAGTCCTCTCCATTCGCCTTGGCGTCCACCTCCACCTCCATCACCACGGAGTCCGGCCGCGTTATGTGGCACAGCATTTCTGGAGCTGTTTGTTAGTCCCCCTCTTTGGTCTACCGTTCCTGCAGTAGTAAATAAACGTATAAAACGACCTTCTCTTGCCTTCCTCTCTTTCTCTACCCTACATCAAGCCGTCTCTCACTTCCCAGAGCCCTCGCACTCTTTCAATCTCCCACTCTCTCCCCTGCGCTTGGCTTTCTCTCTCTTTCTATCTCTACCTCGTTAGCAGCAGTATATGAATGAATTGGCGTGAAAGCTCCGCCCATATTCTGGTTCAGCCAATCACAACAACTCAACGCGGGTTTGTGTTTTTAACACCCGTTTTCGGGCAAAAAGCCCGTCTACTGTGCTCTGATTGGCTACGAGATGATTATTGGTGAGGGATTAGCCAATCAAAGCGCTGGACCATAGCCAAAACAAAGCCAAGAGGTGCAAAACAGGTGGGAGAAGAAACAAGGGTATGAGAAGTAGGCAGAAATGAACTTCGCCTCGCTGTCGCCCCTCAGCGTCCATGCAGAACTACCCTTATCGACACTTCCAATATGTTTAGACCCCGTTTTAATTACAGAACTCAGCTGCTTTACAGTGCTGTACATAGCTTTTATAGCCTAATCTCCATGGAAGAGTAGAAAATGCACGTCATATAACTCAGTACGCTTAGTATTCTGGGCTATATAATATATATAGTGTCCACCTTGTAGACATAAAGTCAGGGACAACAGCTCATCTGTTGCTGCACACATTGTGTTGGTTGTTCTGTGTAGTCCTTCATCCGTGGACAAATATACACACATACATCCATACACACGCATGGCAAACACATTTATCTAGAGATCACATAAGTGCTTCAGACAGAACGTGTATCCTAGCTAGTACAAATAGGTTAGGGTCCAAATACCCTCTGAGCTCAGACACTTGTCAGAACATGGGCCAGTGCTGATACCTAGAAAGGACACAGGTCGCTGTTGGCTGGGTGTTTTTGGTTGGTGGACTATTCTCAGTCCAGCAGTGACACTGAGACGTTTAAAAACTCCTGCAGCACTGCTGTGTCTGATCCACTCGTTCCAGCACAACACACACTAACACATTACCCCAACATCAGTGTCACTGCAGCGCTGAGGATGACCCACCTGCTCTGTGGGGGTGCTGACCATTGAAAAACAGGGTGAAATAAGGACAATTAAGTATGCAGAGCAATAAATGGTATACAGTCTGTAATCGCAGAACTACAAATTACCTCTGTGTGGTCAGTGGAGCTGATAAAATGGACAAGGTAAGTGTTCGCAATCCAGTTATTATTCAGTGTATAAAAATCCCTATATCTTTAGGCTATGGAGCAGTGGCCCAATGTAATCAGTAATCAGGCTCCATCCAAACATTTGGCATGGGCTAGGTTTTGTTATCCATATCTAATCATTCATCATCAGCTGACCTTACTGATGTTCTTGTGGTTGAATGCAATAAAATCCTCACAGCAGTGTCCTAAGATCAAGTGTAAAGCTTGTAACTGAAGGAAAAAACAACAACCCACTAACCCCTTGATTACTGTTACCAGAGTTAATTAAAGAAATGAATAAAAAAACACTTCTGACACAGATGTCAGGTTAATAAAGAGAATAGGCCTCAAGTTTCATTTGTAAAAATAAGGCTTTCCAAACAAACGTGAAATCTGAGTTACCCCGAGTCTAGGCACGACTGACCATCCCAGAAAATCCACACCACCTTGCTTTTCCATGTCTATCCCAAATACACCAAAGCTATTGATATTTTTTTTCCAAACAACATGATTATCATAGGCTGCTAAATATTCATTACCTGTTAAGTCGTTATCAATAATGTTTACATTACTTTCAAGCCAGTTTTTACCAAATAAAAAAACGCAGGCCTCAGTAAGGCTTGGCCTTGAGCTGCTCTCTTACAGCTGCCACTGTCTGTTAGCGAGGCAAAGTTGATAATAAAAGTTAAAAACTATCAGGGTCTTAAGCCTCTGCCTTTGATCCAGCAGGTGCTTTGATAATAAGACTCAGGTTTTGTAAGAGCCTTTGTTCACATATAAAGCATATGTGTGATGTATGATACACACTTGTTTTTTCCAAGTGTCAGCTCGGGGTCTTACCAGCCTTTATTAATAAAGGGATATTCTTTTAATTTGTGCATTCCCTTATTTAATAATTAAGTCAATGTTTTAGCCATTTAGCTCGGTCAGGTGATCCTCAGATTGTTATCCTATTAAAACAAGTCTTTATAGAGGCTATGTGGTGAAATGAAAACCGGCCTGGATAGTGGAACTTAATTCTTTGGATTGTGTTACATGCAGACGATTAGAACAGGCTCAGAACAGAAGGTTTGGACTCATGAGAGCAACATTTCCTTGGACAGCACAGAGAGAGAGAGTTTACTGAAGGCTAGAGTATCCTACTCCTATGCCTAGTACATGTCCTCCCTTCACAAGAGTGCTGTGAACATTGTGTCAGCAGCTGCAGTCAGACATTACCCAGACTGCCCCTGAAATAAGAAAGTAATCTTAGCTATTCCCAAAGCATTGCTGAAAGTGACCATCTGCAAAAACTCATCCTTAGACACACACCCCTGTACTAGATCAGAGAAGACGTGCTTAACATTTAAACTTTGATTCTTTCACTTAGCACTGCTTGTTAGCTAATGTGGCTAATGAATAATGGAAGCCCATGAAACCACATCACACACATCATGAGCTGCACTTAATTTGTTATACCATTTCAGACAGTTTTGTGGATTCTGTGGATACTGTAATTTTTAAACATTATGAAAACATGTTGTTTTTTCTGATGAACTCAAATGTTAGCGGATAGCTAACATTAATACTAGGGAACCACTTGGTTTACTGCAGTAATAATAATCCTGCTTTTTTGGATGACGTATAGCAGGCCTCAGCCACAGACACTTCAATACCAGACCATTACAAAAAAGGCTAAGCTAGCTGTCTGGATTGTTTGACATAATGGTTGCATATTGTATATGTGTGATGAATGCTGGGTGACTGATCAATGAACAGTGATGAATAAAATCATGAGCAGTTTGTATGATGCTGATGGGTGAGATATAAACATCCATTTCCTGTTCCATTGGCTGCATTCAAATTCAGAAGAAATGCTAACTACACAAAAGTAAACATAGACAGAAAGTTCTATAAAATGAAACAACTCAAGTTACAAATGAGTTTCTGTTGTATTTCAAACACTGAATGAAAGCTACAGTCCCTTTGTTACTTAAACATACAGTTCCACCTTTAAAAATGTGGAGCTTCTGAATGAACACAAACACTCGGGGAGGTTGTTTGGGTCTAAGAACAGCAGTTCCCCAGAACCATCTATTTCTCATGAGTCTCATTACTAAAACGTGACTTTTGGGCATTAACACGTTCTTCTGGTTAGGGTCTGTGTCTCTGCAGTGTCCTGACTGACCTGTTTACACAGCAAGCCTCTGGACACACAGCCACAGTCCAGCACCTGTCCTCTAACTCCAGGTGACAACCCACTTCCATGGCATTAGGCACGGCAGGGGGGCGGCGCCTGTTCAGAGGCCAGAAACAAGCAGGAGACGCCAGGACGAATCTGCGCTGCCCACTGTCCACTGCCCACACTCTGCCAGGTCAGAGCACACTTCTCCTGATCCTCCACCACAGAGCTGACAAACTCCCCCCTGCAGCTGGCTGCACCGGTGGGGGAGCGCGTGTGTGTGCATGCGTGTGTATGGATGTATGTGTGTGCATGCTGTGGTCTTCTGCTGGCATATGACTTCTCAGACTGGGCGTAATCATCTGATGGACGATTACATTAGACACAGCGGGTCAGCTTTTCTCAGCTACGAAACTGAGGAAGATGATGTTATTGGATTTAGATCCAGAGCTGAGAGTGGTTTTAACAGGTCGTTTCACTTTTACTACACAGTCATGTGTGAAAGTGTAAACAGTCGTGGTCATGTGACATGTGATGGTTTGTTGAGTGAAAATATGTTCTCTACAAGGAACAAAGGGGCCATCATTTTTACACTGGCCACATTTTATATTTCTTTTCCCCATTATTTTGTGCAGATGTGTGTTTTATAAAAGCCTGGTTGGAGATTCTGAAATTTCTAACATGTCACATCTGACAAAAAAAATCACTCCCTGTTCATTCATTCATTATCTGTAATCTTTATCCAGTTCAGGGTCACGGTGGGTCCAGAGCCTACCTGGAATCATTGGGCGCAAGGCGGGAACACACCCTGGAGGGGGCGCCAGTCCTTCACAGGGCAACACAGACACACACATTCACTCACACCTACGGACACTTTTGAGTCGCCAATCCACCTACCAATGTGTGTTTTTGGACTGTGGGAGGAAACCGGAGCACCCGGAGGAAACCCACGCAGACACAGAGAGAACACACCACACTCCTCACAGACAGTCACCCGGAGGAAACCCACGCAGACACAGGGAGAACACACCACACTCCTCACAGACAGTCACCCGGAGGAAACCCACGCAGACACAGGGAGAACACACCAACTCCTCACAGACAGTCACCCGGAGGAAACCCACGCAGACACAGAGAGAACACACCACACTCCTCACAGACAGTCACCTGAAGGAAACCCACGCAGACACAGGGAGAACATACACCACTCCCCACAGACAGTCACCCAGAGCGGGAATCAAACCCACAACCTCCAGGCCCCTGGAGCTGTGTGACTGCAACACTACCTGATTCACCACCGTGCCACCACTCCCTATTCATATAACAACCACTTCCTATCTGCTCTTTGTGCCTTAAAATTAAGCCCTGAAACACGTCTTATAGCTTAATTTAAAATGGGAAGGGCTAATCCACTCTAAACGGAATAAGTGGAAGTATGTTAATGTGTTGGAGTTTGTGAAGTCACAAAAATCCTAAATTGAAACTGCTCTATTTTGCAGCTCAGACTGAAGACAGAGGGGTGAATGAAACATTATGGAATAGGAACAATATTTACACATACAGCAAACTCTAAGGAGTAGAAAGGAACATGTGGTTTTCCAAGCTCTGGGCCCTTTAAGTACAGCCTATTACAATTGATACCACTGTGACATTCTCTCCTCTTCAAATCAACCCAATAGGAAGAAAAGCTTTGAAGATATGCAGTGAGCTAATAGATTTCTTCACGGGGCTCTGGGGAGGAACCTCTTGGTGCTGTCGCTGGGGGGTTAGAGAATTGAAAAGAAAAATGAAATAATCAGAGTCCAGCCAAATATATTCAGACGTATCTCCACTGTGGGAAAACATCGCTAGTTTCCTGTTTAACTGCTCAGACGCTCAATTAATCTCTGTACTAAGTTGGTTTAGTTGACACCGATTTGCAAAGAGACAGTTGAGGTTACTGCAGAGGTTACTGTTTTTCTCGGATTTCCTGTGTGGAGGACTTTGCTGTGTCATTTATATTCGTAGATCTGCCAGAGATCTTATCTTCACAGTTCACCTGAGCTGCCTCAGAGGATGAAAATCACAAAGTCAGTACAAACTGCAAGAAAGGCAGGTTAAGGAAACCACGCTCAGATAAAGAAAAGAAAAAGTCTGTTATTCTCATATGTACATTATTATATAAGGCATGTGTCACTGCCACACAGCTCCTGGGTCCTGGAGTCCTAGGGTTCCTCACACTGGGTCACTGTGTCTGTGAGGAGTGTGGCGTGTTCTCTCTGTGTCTGTGAGGGTTCCCCCCAGATGCTCCATAAAGTGAGGACAACATAGCACTTTTAGGATAACACAATTTACTAAACAGGCAGCTGCAAACAGGGGCACTCTGTGGCCTGTAGTCTGTTGCTCTGCATACATTGTTTGCCCCCTTTAATCCTGATAGTCAGTGGTCAGGAGCCTCACAGGAGCCCCACAGGGTGATTTAGGTGAAAAACCAGACTGATCAACTGGCTGTAGGTTTTGTAGTGGCAGGATTACAGCACGGCGTGTCCAGTGATTAGACACAGAGAGCATCAGTCATTCTCATGAGGACGAGGTGAACAGCTGCAGCATCTGGTTTGGTATTTTTGCTCCTGGGCTCCCCCTACAGTGGCAGAGTGTAATTACATTTTACAACACCGTCCTGAAATCAAGTGGGAGGAGTTGGTGATTTCCTGAACACCTCCTAAAGTTACACAGTGCAGTTTCTGTAGTGCTGAGCTCAGAGTAACAACAACAGAGGCTCTGTTCTTTCTGTTACAGGTCTTGTGTAAAAAATGTACATAAATGAAGTTATTTTGGAACAACTAATTTGTACTTAATCACTTCTAATGTGTAACTTTAATGATAAATGACACATGATTTTTTTTGTAGCTGTAATTGAAGTTGCTTTAACAACGCAACACAACACAAAATTTGATGTTGGTGCAGGCTTTAGGCCTGTAGTGGGCACCGGGCTAATGGGAGGGGTACAATCACCTATTAGTCTTGTTAACTACAGTAGGTTTTTAGCCTCATTGGTAGAGAGAGAGAGAGAGAGAGAGAAAGCAAGAGAGAGAGTGGCAGTGAAATAGTTCAGTATTCTGTGGTGTGTTTAGCCGTGGCTGATGCATGAGGCTAGAAGGAGGGCGTGACAGTAAGTGATTTGAGTGTGTGCTGCAGAGGGACCTCCAGGGGACAGCAGTGACACACACACACACACACACACACACACACGCCGACCATGTAATAACATACTAATCACCCTGAGCCCTTCTGTCTTAAATGAGGCTGATTCTGTCATAAGGTAATATTTATCAGAGTAAAACACACCCTCAGCTCAGAGAGCGAAGCAGCACCCTGCTGTAAACGAGGCCAGCGCCACCCCCCCGCGTTCACACACTCGCTGGAATTCTGATTTCCGCTCCTCGCAGCCCCTCTACTCTTATGATGGATTGCTCTCCATTTAAATAGGATTTCAATGGCATGCGAGGTTCAAACGATTTCTCGCTTAATCTGCTGTGTGTCATAAACACTTTGTGAAATGTCCACAGCTGGATTCACCTCCAGTCTGAGGTTAAATATCTAATACCATTCAATACAATGGAGTTTAATTAATGCAGCTCTTTATGTATGCAGACTGCCTCGTAACAGAGTGCTCAGAAATGTGCTACCAGTCCCTTAATGAGTGGCTGAATGCATGAACAGGTAAATTAATGGATGGATGGCTGAAGGCATGGATAAATATTCTGATAAAAATGTGTGGGTGGATGAATGGACAAACTGAGGAATGGATGGATGGGAGGACTAGTGAACTAAAGCCTTGATGACAGTGAATGGATGAATGAATTGTGGATATCTAGATGAATGGATAGTAAAAGGACAAGCAGATTAATGGATGATGTATGAATGGAAGAAGGGCGGCACGTTGGCGCAGCAGGTAGTGTCGCAGTCACACAGCTCCAGGGGCCTGGAGGTTGTGGGTTCGTTTCCCGCTCCGGGTGACAGTCTGTGAGGAGTGTGGTGTGTTCTCCCTGTGTCTGCGTGGGTTTCCTCCGGGTGACTGTCTGTGAGGAGTTGGTGTGTTCTCCCCGTGTCCACGTGGGTTTGCTCCGGTTTCCTCCCACAGTCCAAAAACACACGTTGCAGGTGGATTGGCGACTCGAAAGTGTCCGTAGGTGTGAGTGTGTGAGTGAATGTGTGTGTGTCTGTGTTGCCCTGTGAAGGACTGGTGCCCCCTCCAGGGTGTATTCCCGCCTTGCGCCCGATGATTCCAGGTAGGCTCTGGACCCCCCGCGACCCTAAATTGGATAAGCGGTTACAGATAATGGATGGATGGATGGATGAATGGAAGAATAATGAAGGAGTGGATGAACTGTTGGATGAATGGGTGAGTGTATAACTTGATGAAGTAATGGAAGGATGTATGGCTGAATGAATGGATTAGTAAATAAACAGAAGGGTGGTTAATGACTGGGTGGACGAGTGGGTGAATGAATGAATGGGCCCAAGATGGACGGAAGAATGGATAAATGTATGGGTTTGTGAATAAATGGATATATGACGAATAATTGAATGAACAGGTGGATGAATGAGTGAATAAATGCGTGGAACAATGGATTCAATATGTATGTTGGTGGTTGAATGAATGAATGAATGAATGAGTGCAAGATGGATGGATAGATGAATAAATATATGGATTTGTGATTAATGGATGGATGACGAATGACTGAATGAACAGGTGGATGAATAAGTGAATGGAAGAGTCAATAGATGATTGGGTCCTTGAATAAATGAAGGAGTGAAATGGGGAGGATAGATGAATTAATGAATTAGTTAATAAATGGATTCATGAATAAATGAACGGATAGGTGTGTGAATGAATGAATGGATGGAATGGGAAGATGTATGATGAATGGATAAATAGGTAATGAAGTGGTGGGTGGGTGGGTGGGTGAATGCATGGATTAGTGAACAGAAGGGTGTAAATGGACGGGCGGGTGAATGATTGAATAAATGTGTGGATGAATGGATGAATCAATAGGTAGGTGGGTGGTTGAATGAATGAATGAAAGAATGCATGCAAAATGGATGGATAGATGAATAAATATATGGATTTGTGAATAATGGATGGACGAAGAATGAGTGAATGAACAGGTGGATGAATAAGTGAATTGATGTGTGGGTGAATGGATGAGTCAGTAGATGACTGGGTGGTTGAATAAATGGAGGAGTGAAATGGGGAGGATAGATGAATTAATGAATTAGTTAATAAATGGATTCATGAATAAATGAATGGATAGGTGTGTGAATGAATGAATGGATGGATGGGAGGATGTATGATGAATGGATAAATAGGTAATGAAGTGGTGGGTGGGTGGGTGAATGCATGGATTAGTGAACAGAAGGCGGGTGAATGATTGAATGAATGTGTGGATGAATGGATGAATCAATAGGTAAGTGGGTGGTTGCATGGATGGAGGAGTGACAAAAATGGACACATGGATGAAGTAATGAACAGATGTGTGTGTAAATAAATGGCTTACTCAATAAATGGATGGATTGATGGATGAATAGACAGGTGGGTGAGTGAATGAACAGATGTGTGGATGAATGGATGAACGGATGGATGGATAGACAATTCCCAGGCCCAGGAGCAGCAGTGAGGCGAGGGGCTGGGGACGGATCATTAGTTCTGGAGGCAGATTCAGCCTTATTCAGGGCGAGGGACGAAGACGGGAGTCTCCACTCGCCCTGAGCCCGTCCTCCCCACAGCCTTTGATGTTATTTCTGGTGCCGAGTGTGAGGAGATATCCTGCTTTAATCTGATCTCAGTGCATTTTTTATGAAGCCATGTGTATCCTGTAGAGTCGTGTTTACTTGGGTCTATTCCAGGAATTAATTAAAGCACACGAAGCTGCAGCGGTAAACAGAGAGTAACAGCACAATGTCCCTGTCTCTGCCTCTTCTTCCTCCCGGAATGACAGGCCGAGGCGGGCCGTGAAAGGCGGGATTTCTCATGCTTAATAAAGCTTATATTTCTGGAGGCCTGGATTTGTTGTTTCCCTTTCTGAGAGGATTATCAGCTGGGATTTCAGTTAATAGGAGTGGATTGGGCCTGTATGAGCTGCGTGAGTCAAAGCGAGGGCTGATGATGAGGAATTAAGACAGACGACATGTGACTAGGTGAAAACAGGAGATGCAGGATGGAAGGAACGATGAGGGGAAATGAAAGGAAGCGAACCTGCCGTCTGTACAGTCTCACAGCAGTAACTTTCAGCAAACAAGCCCCAGACAATCAAACACACAGCGCTCCTCTGCCGTTAAAATAGGTACAGCACAGTACACTCTGTATGTACAGTAACAGCAGCATAAACATCCCATCCTGCTGAGCCCATCCTATTGTTTCACATGCTTCACAGTCCAGGTCTATTCTCAGTATATTTACAGTGCTGTGGTAAGGTCTGAGACCACCCATACGTTGGGGCCTCAATTATTAGAGGGACTCATAACAACTGTGTCAAGATCCAACCTTGTCCCAAACAGATAAACAGCATTTAAAGCTTTCGTCTTTGGTGGAGAGGAGAAAATCAGGCTCCAGACTCACTCTCTCAGATATCAGAGCCCATCCTTTCGCTGTGAGGACAGCTCAACAATATGGGTCTGAAAGGACGTGGAGCTGGAAGGCATTAATGACAAAGAAATAGACAAAAAGGTCAAATTAAAAGAACACTTGGTATGGTTTGGGTTTGCTCTGGGGGAGGGGTGGGCAGTGTTGATAGATGTCTGCCCTTCTACGAAGCTACATAGTGCAGTTTCTGCAGTGCTGAGCTCAGAGTAGCAATGGCCGATGCTCTGTTCTCTTTGTTGCAGGTCAGTGAAAAGCATAACAATGATTTTGAAGCTGTGATCTTAAGATAAACATTTTACATCTCTGTGAGAAGAAAATAAACACAACCAGTTACTAGCAATGAATTTGAAGGTGTGGCAGCAGAGTTATTTGATGAATCGAAGTCTCCTGTGGTAAAGACACTGACCCTCATTCATCAAAGTGTCAAATCTGTTTATGCACTCAACTCTCACTGACCTCTCTGACCTCTTCATTGATAAGATCTTTGATGGATTTCTACAGTGAAAGCTTGTCTGGTATGAGTGTGTGAATATTTGAGAGTAACAAATTCAACAAAAACACTAATACTCTGTGCACACAGTAATCCAGTCTAAAACATTTTTACATGTGCACTGATTCTTTCAGTGTGATACAATACTGTTTTAAAGGTTTGATTTGGGCTAAAATGCTGGTTATAGCGGCACGGTGGTGCAGCAGGGAGTGTCGCAGTCACACAGCTCCTGGGGCCTGGAGGTTGTGGGTTCGATTCCTGCTCCAGGTGACTGTCTGTGAGGAGTGTGGTGTGTTCTCCCTGTGTCTGTGTGGGTTTCCTCCGGGTGACTGTCTGTGAGGAGTTGGTGTGTTCTCCCTGTGTCTGTGTGGGTTTCCTCCGGGTGACTGTCTGTGAGGAGTTGGTGTGTTCTCCCTGTGTCTGTGACGAGTGTGGTATGTTCTCCCTGTGTCTGCATGGGTTTCCTCTGGGTGACTGTCTGTGAGGAGTGTGGTGTGTTCTCCCTGTGTCTGCGTGGGTTTCCTCCGGGTGACTGTCCGTGAGGAGTGTGGTGTGTTCTCCCTGTGTCTGCGTGGGTTTCCTCCGGGTGACTGTCTGTGAGGAGTGTGGTGTGTTCTCCCTGTGTCTGTGTGGATTTCCTCCTGGTGACTGTCTGTGAGGAGTGTGGTGTGTTCTCCCAGCGTCTGCGTGGGTTTTTTTTCCTCCAGGTGACTGTCTGTGGGGAGTGTGGTGTGTTCTCCCTGTGTCTGTGTGGGTTTCCTCCGGGTGACTGTCCGTGAGGAGTTGGTGTGTTCTCCCTGTGTCCACGTGGGTTTCCTCCGGGTGACTGTCCGTGAGGAGTGTGGTGTGTTCTCCCCGTGTCTGCGTGGGTTTCCTCCGGGTGCTCCGGTTTCCTCCCACAGTCCAAAAACACACGTTGGTAGTCAAAAGTGCCTGTAGGTGTGAGTGGGTGAGTTAATGTGTGTGTTGCCCTGTGAAGGACTGGCGCTCCCTCCAGGGTGTATTCCTGCCTTGTACCCAATGATTCCAGGTAGGCTCTGGACCCACCGCGACTCTGAACTGGATAAGCGCTTACAGATAATGAATGAATGAATGAATGAATGCTGGTTATAACATATACAGCTGCCTACCCAGGGAGTAGGGAGCAAAGCAGCTCACTGTCCCCTAGTGTTACAGGACAAAAAAAAAACACACTCGCAGACACCCTGCACTGGGTCTAACGTTAATGTATGATCCAAGTTAACCCTTTGTGTGCTATCTTGTTGATCTAGGTCTATACACTTCAGCAGTCTCACTGACCTTAACCCAGCTGTGTAATCATATCTCTGTATAAGTAATCATATCTCAGTAGGGCAGACAGAGTAATCCGCTTTAGCTTATCATCACTGTCCCCTCAGTGGCCTACAACAATGGCCTGACTAACAGAACGCCGTTAAAAACAATTACCCAGCCATAAAGAGTGCAGATAAACTTTGCGTCTGATGCACGTCCACTGCGTTGTACCTGAGCAGCACTGGGAACAGTTTGTCCAGTGTGATGGCTCTAGAAACGATACAGTGACTCATAAGTCTTTTTATTCTTCCAAATCCTTCTCCAAATTCTCTCTCACCTCTCTCTCACTCACTCTCTCTCTCTCTCTTTCTCCAAGTCTCACACAGGTTCCCTCTTTTGCTTTTTTCTCCCTTTTTCTATTGCTCTCTCTCTCTCCATCTTTCCTCCTTTTTCTTTTTCTCTCTAAGTCTCACACAAAGGTTCTCTCTTTTGCCTTTTTTCTCTATTTTTCTATTGCTCTCTCTCTCTCTCTCTCTCTCTCACACACACACATTTTCTTTCTCTCTCACACTCACATGGAGGTAATGGAATGGAAAAATTGGAGGCAGATTTCAAAGCCACCCACTGACAGCTCATCGCTCAGCGTTTTGCAGACGAGTGTGTGGAGGAGAAGCAGCACGACAGTGACCTGAATGACGGAGCAGGACTTTTTTCAGGGTCCAAACCCACTGTCCTGTTCAAAAGACGGTAAAGGGACATTTCAGTCTCAGAAAAAGAACACATGACCACTGTTCTGTCTGTTGTAAACACTCCTACTCACCTCCTACAGTGAAGCTCATGAGAGTCTTAAGAGAGATCTTTAAGGACTAGGAAAGCTCACTTCGGATGATGTGTCTTGAAGGTGGGTGGAGCTTTTGAAAACCGACAAGCACAGGCTTGAAGGTGGGCAGTGGGTGTCGTTGTCGTTGTTGTTGTTGTTGTTGTTTAAATACTGTTTATTCCTTCATGCAGAAAGGCATCACACTCCATGGTGGAGTGTACATTGTTTTAATGTAGTATTTAATTATTTTCAGCTAGAAATTGCTTGCTGCAGTTGCTTGATTAGTTCTGGATCATAACCCCAACTCCATCTCATCTCCGACTGTATGAGGCTCCATCAGTTCAGAGAACGCAGTTCCTCAGCACAGTGCTAGGTGTTTAATATTTGTGTTTGCTGTTTACATTAGCACAGCTTGGCAAATCACATGATCACAGCCTCCAGCTTGCTCCGCCCCTTTTCACAGCTCTGAAGTCTGATGGGAAAAGGACACAGGTCCTCCAGCAGGTACTGGATAAGTCTGGCTTGTGAGTACTAACTCAACTGTGTCATAGTGTATGCGTGAGTAATAAAATTACCTTCTTCATTTCAGCAGAAAAATAATTCTGGACACCATTACAAAAAATACTCTGCTGGATGCTAAACTGAATCAAACGTGTCTAGACACAAACTGGGCTAATAGAGCTTCTTTAAATCCCGTAAATCCTATGTTGCTATAGGTCTGGACATTATCCCACCTCACTCTGGTGTTGTTGTGGGCTGAATAACCCACATAACCCTATTAAACGGTGGTCATAATCCTAAATAAATACCTGAACAATAACAAACCCAGTTCTCAGCCTTGACTTGAACCCTTTCCATAACATATTTATTACAAAGACCATAATCCACGCATTGAAACAGCTCCCCCTGGTGAGAGAGTGGGCGACGTCGTGTATATTCAGTGCTGTGGTGTGGTGGGTGCTCTGTACTGGGGCGGGTGACTCAGTGGCAGATTTGAGAGTCCAGTGTGTTCTGGGATTGAACTCCAATCAAGAGCTTTCGTTAATCTGCACCTGAGCTTCTGAAATGGGACACCGGTGCTGTACCTCTGAGAAGTTAAACGAAGGAGGCCAATTACTGGATAAAAAATGAATGAGCAATGTCATAACGGAGGGTATATTTTCACGAGAATAATCCTGCTCTTCAATTATAGCCTCAGGTTGGAAAGCTTTTATTTTTTTTTTGGTCAGGTAGTACTATAATGTGTTTACATTTTAAAGGTCTCTCTCTATTCAGAGAAATCAGAGCCTGGAAATAACTGCTTGCCTTTGTTATGAAGAAGGCTGTAGGGTGGACAGAAATTCATATAAGGACTGGATGCTTTATCTCACCTTCACTCAACGACTCTCAGAGACACAGGGACACTGCTGCTATTCACAGCTGTAGGACTGGATAGCATTGTAGTGTCTGGGAATGTGCAATATGTATCAACTTGTTTAAAGTCCTCATGCTTTAGGAGCCTGTGAACTGTCTCTGCTGCCTGTGTTTTGAATCCACAATCCACTCTGCTTCATCCAACCATAACTGATCAAATTTAAAAACCTCACCCCCCTGCTGCTGCTCACCGGAGTCCGTCAGAGCGCCAGTGAACATTATATACACACGCTCCTGTTCAAGTGCAACCTGATTTTAAGCTTTTCTCTTCATTGATTTGAGTGACTGTATCAGGCAGTTTTTGAAACAATGCTAGACTTTGTAAATTTCAAGCCACGAGTGATCTACTGTGTGTTTTTGTGTCTCCATGGTTTTAATGCAATGTGGTAATTTGTGGAAAATACTGTGGCGCACTGAAGAACTGAACAATGCTCAGAGTCACTGAGTGCTCCCACATGTTGTTGGCACTGGTGTGTTTAAAAAGATGGTTTAAAAATATTTGAATGCTGTGAGAAGCAGTGCGACGCGACCCGGGTGTGTGGCAGCCTTTAGCCCATTGGTCACACTTTGCAAAGGCTGTGATCTGCCATTGATTTAGATATACTTCAGAGCATGTTCTGTTTTGTGATTCAGATCTGAAGAAGACCACGTAGAAACCAGATTTCATAAGAGCTTTTATTTAATTACTAAATAAAGATTTTATATTTTCCACCTACCAACGTGTGTTTTTTTTGACTGTGGTAGGAAATCGGAGCACCCGGAGGAAACCCACGCAGACACAGGGAGAACACACCACACTCCTCACAAACAGTCACCCGGAGCGGGAATCGAACCCACAACCTCCAGGTCCCTGTAGCTGTGTGACTGCACTACTACCTGCTGCACCACCGTGCCATATTGCTAAAGTTGAGTGGGTTATTCAGTCAGACATTTGATTAAATGAGAAACTTCTCTCTAAATGTAACCGTTCTTGCTGCTACTACTGTTTTACCATGTCTTGGTTAAATGACAGGAATGTAGGCTTGGAAGAAAAGGGTGCAAATGAGCTTTTTTACCAAATGAGCAGTGTATGCAGTGGGTCTATTTAGAAAAACAAGAAGAAAGAATTGCATCTGAGTGTTACAAGTGGTAATTGTGGGGGGAGACGTGTTGTTAGGAGGTGTCTGGTGGATGAATGTGGTGCAGAGTCTGGCATCAAATTCGTCAGCTTTAACTGCGTTATCACAACATGACAAAGCAGACAGAAAGCCTGGCGTCCTTATGACAGGGTGTCATTTCACTCTGAAACACTCAGGACAGATGCGGCTGTGAGTCTCTGAAGCTGCTGATTGCGACAGTTGGTGGAACCGCGGGGAGCCCTCTTAATTAGCTTGTTAATGAGCAGGTTTTGCAGGAGCAAAATTACAGCTGTTCAGCACAAAGAAAACCATCCACTGAATCCTGCCATGCGCCTGGACCATGTGAGTTGGAGCGGGCAGGAATCCATAAGAAAAGGCCCAGTGAACACCCACACCCTGCTGCCTCCACTTTTCTATGACTTTGATCAGTGTGGGTGCTGCTGATACTCCCATATAATAATGAACAATTAGCATATTAGCATTAATGATTGAGGCAGGGGGGGTTCTCTGTGGTGAACAAGGACACAAACTGTCCTAATGAGCCTCACTGTCAAACCTTACAAAGGAGGTCAAACACCGAGAGGAAAGAGAGAGAGAGAGATAAGTGAGGGGAAAGTGAGATAGTAGAACAAGCAAACATGCTAGCGACTAGCGAACAAAGCAGAGTTCAGACCCAACAAAGGGAGAATCTACACTAGGCAAAAGTTAAACTCCACTGAAGCAGACACCACTGTATTAACCCTGTGAACTTCAACAAATGCAGAAACCTCTAGCTTAGCTCCCTTGAAAGTTAATCAGATTTAACAGTGATCCCATTAGCCTGCTAGCAACAGAAGACTCAACACAGCAGTGTAGGCCCCAGTCCACCTTTCCACTTCATCATCTCCACAGGAGTGCTCTCCAAAGCATGAAAACACAGAGTAAACTATATCCATACCTATTTTAAATCATTTTATAGCTTTATTTATTTATGCGGGTGGTTTTGGTGTATTCTTTTCCAACAAATTCCCTTCCTTTTTATGTTTTGCACTAAAATTTAATGGCCTGCTAATCGGATTCAGCTTTTTTTTTGCCCCCTGACCCCAGCTCAGAGGGGCTTTTACTGTGAAAGGAATGCTGGAACACATCCTAGTAAAATTATGAGATTAACTGTGATGAAAAAAATTGTTCCTGGCGAGGAAGACATGGCTGTAGCAAGAAAGATTTAACACAGTGGATTTCACAGAAGACCACAAACACAGTGCAAACATGGGGTAATAAACCAACTCAGTCTGAGTACTTTTTGTCCATTGTCTGACATTGATCCGGTTCAGTCTTTGTGTTCTAAATCACCTCTTTTGTCAATTTTAAAGTGTTTAATGCTTGTTGGTTTTCTAATAAACACCAACCATTTTAGTGTTGCCCTGTGAAGGACTGGCGTCCCCTCCAGGGTGTATTCCCGCCTTGCGCCCGATGATTCCAGGTAGGCTCTGGACCCCCCGCGACCCTAAAATTGGATAAGCGGTTACAGATAATGGATGGATTTTAGAAAAACCTGGATAATAACGCTAGCCCCATAGATCCGTTGGAAACCCTAGAAGCACGTCTCTGCCAAGGGAGTTCATCTGAGGTAAGAGGAAAACTGTAGTAAATTGAATCTTTTTTACCAGGCCATCTTTTAGAATATGACTGGCTTGTCTCCAATCCCAAAAAGCCCTGGATCTTAAATGAAATGAAATGAAATCAAAGTTTATTTATCACATATGAATATATACACAGAACTATAGTGAAATGCTTTTAATTACCCCCTCACATTAAAACAAAGGAAGTCTGATTGTGACACGACTGAGACACGCTCTTCACTGTAGGAACTGAACTGGGGTTCACATCTCGGGCACGTTAGTAACACAGAAAACTGATCGTAGCTGTCGATAATGTTCATTAAACTGCTCTGTTCTGTTCTCAATGCACTGTGCACTCTTTAGGCAATTAAAATTACAACACAGGGCAAAAATGTCATACAAGTATCTCTGGACTCCACCAGAGAGCCCATAATAGTCATTAGTGGCCAACATTCCTGAGGTCAAACGAAACATTCCTGTCCACTTCAGTCCTCCTTCCTGGACAAACTGTGTGTGTGTCATACATCTGAGCATTAGTGTGTGTGTGTGTGTGTGTGTGTGTGTGTGTGTGTGAGAGAGAGAGAGAGAGAGAGAGACTCGTGTTTGATTAAGCATGCTTGGCTTTATGTATGAGAAGCTAATAGTAATCGGTTCAGTAACAGAGCCGAGTGGAGATGATATGATTTGTTAAAGGTAGTATATGTTAGTTGAGGCTCATGGCTCCCGACTGTCTCCATGATTTAGTAAAGTACAGCAGACATTCCAGTACACACACACACACACACACACACACACATATATACATCATCATCATCATTTTCTTCTCCGCTTCTCCATTTCAGGGTCGCGGACATATATACATACACATGCTAACACTCAAATATATGACATACAGGAATGAGGACTAAAGTGGACAGGAATATTCATTTTGTGGAGACTTAACATGACATTTTCTATAAGTACAACTACCTTAACCTTAAACCCTGACCATAACCCTAACCCTAACTCTAAACCTAAACCTAAGCCTACAAATGGCTTTCACCTTAAAATGTCATGATTTCCATTGTGGTGGAACATAAACTAAAAGTCTGTAAACCACAGTGTGATATATTCCTGGTACACACACACACACACACACACACACACACACACACACACACACACACACACATACAAATACAGAGCTGATTTATGTTTTTTAAACTAATGCTTAGATTTAAAACAGGGATGTCTATCTTTTTCACTTTTTTCTCTTTATTATAAAATCTCAGTATAGTTTTGATGACTTCTGAATTACAGTCTATTTATTTGCTGAGTAAAGGTTTCAGGGAGAGATTTATTATTTGACACAGAAGCTTTAAAAGCCCTTGGCTCAAAAAATAAAACAGTTCCCTATTAAACAAATTTGTAAGAGATACACGGAGGGATTAAGTGAGGTAGAAGATGAAACAGGAGCTCTGTGTGCTTGTGTGTGTGTGTGGCCTGAGAGAGAGGGCCAGAGAAAGAAGAGCAGGAGGAAGGGTAAGAGCGTGAGAGTTAGTTATGTATCTTCTTTAAGTATAACCACATCACCAGGTTCTGTAAACAGAGGGGATTATTGAAGGACATTTGGTCAAATTTTGGTAAAATGATTAATTAATTTAAAAAAGGTAAACATTAAACACACTAATACGGATAGCATTAGCTTAAAGTCTAATTTACAGAACTTTGACTTTACCCCACATATTGTCAATCAGCCAGGACATGTTTGGTGTCCAAAATATGCTTCAAGCTCATTCATTCATTCATTCATTCATTGTGTGTAAGCGCTTATCCAGTTCAGGCTCGCAAGGTGGGAATACACCCTGGAGGGGGCGCCAGTCCTTCACAGGGTAACACACACACTCACATCTATGGACACTTTTGAGTCACCAATTCACCTACCATCATGTGTTTTTTATTTGGACTGTGGGAGGAAACCGGAGCACCCAGAGGAAACCCACATAGACACAGGGAGAACACACCACACTCCTCACAGACAGTCACCCAGAGGAAACCCACGCAGACACAGGGAGAACACACCACACTCCTCACAGACAGTCACCCAGAGGAAACCCACATAGACACAGGGAGAACACACCACACTCCTCACAGACAGTCACCCGGAGGAAACCCACGCAGACACAGGGAGAACACACCACACTCCTCACAGACAGTCACCCAGAGGAAACCCACATAGACACAGGGAGAACACACCACACTCCTCACAGACAGTCACCCGGAGGAAACCCACATAGACACAGGGAGAACACACCACACTCCTCACAGACAGTCACCCGAAGGAAACCCACGCAGACACAGGGAGAACACACCACACTCCTCACAGACAGTCACCCGGAGGAAACCCACGCAGACACAGTGAGAACACACCACACTTCTCACAGACAGTCACCCGGAGCAGGAATCTAACCCACAACCTCCAGGTCCTTGAAGCTGTGTGACTGCGACACTGCCTGCTGCGCCACCGTGCCACCATGCTTTGAGCTAAACACCAGAATTCATCTTTCTTTTTCTCAGCACAAAACTATCAAAACTTCTCTCAACACACACACTGCACCCACACTCACTCTGTTGGTTTCTTTGAATTGTGGGGACATTACATACACTTTCATTAATTTCATGAAGACTAACATTAACACATTTTCACATTAAAATGGAATGATTTCCCACAAGCTAGTCTTTACAACTAAAGTGAAGTCACCACAGCTTGAATATGTAAACAGGTCTTGGTCATCATATTATAACACACATGCACACACACACACACACACACACACACACACACACAAACACACACACACACACTCTACCTGCAGGCTCTCCATTCCCAGCCCCTGTGAGGGCCCTGTCAGATGCTCCAGAGGTTTCACTGCAGGTCTCCCAGGTCTCCGCTGTGCTGAGGAAGGTCATGGATGTCCAAAGGGAGGGTGAGTGTGAGGCCAGTGTGGACAACATTACATCATCATCATCTAAACTTCAATAATTAAAGGTCAGCTGAAGATACACCACAAATAAAACAAGTGCAATGAAATCTTGAACCCTATGAAATGAAATCTTGAAAAATGAACCCTATGGCAGAAAAATATTAAACCTATTATAGAAATGGCAATGTAATATGCATATTTAGTCACACTTTAAAATTGTATTTCTTTATTATTTTTTTAACTGATTTAAAGTCACTGATGGTTCCACTAGTTAGCTATAGGTCTCCTCCAAACCTAGCTACCAAGCTGGGAAGGTATGGGCTCAGAAAGGGTCTGCTCAAGTTCAAGTTCAAGTTCAAGAAGTTTATTGTCATTTCAGCAGTATATAGTGTTTACAGTACACAGTGAAACGAAATAGCGTTCCTCCAGGACCAAGGTGCTACATAAGACAATACACAACATTAAAGTGCGACTAGTGTAAAGCTAGTGCAACATGAAACAGTGCACACGCATTAAAGTGCAAAGGACATAGAACACAAATACAATACACAACATTAAAGTGCAACTAGTACAATCTAGTGCAACATAAACCAGTGCATACACATTAAAGTGCAGAAGATATGGCTAAGAAAAATACAAAACAATGTCCCTACAGTACAATACAATACAATGTAATACAAGACAAGGCAAAAACCATAAGTACGGAGGGGATGAGGGAGAGAGACACTGCAATTTAAAGTGTATTTGTGCTGTAAACGGTAACTGGATGTAAACATGATGTAAACCGGATATGTGAAAACATTTACAGTCCAACAGACCAGTGTTTGTGTGAAGTGTGTGTGTGTGCTTCTTTCAGTCCAGTCTTAGTCTCTAGGTGTTCAGGAGTCTGATAGCATGTGGGAAGAAGCTGTTACGGAGTCTGGATGTGAGGGCTCGAATGCTTCGATACCTTTTTCCAGACGGCAGTAGGTTGAAGAGTGTGTGTGAAGGGTGTGTGTGATCTCCCACAATGCTGAGTGCTTTGCGAGTGCAGCGAGTGGTGTAGATGTCTGTAATGGAGGGAAGAGACACACCGATAATCTTCTCAGCTGTCCTCACGATCCGCTGGAGGGACTTGCGATCTGCCACAGTGCAGTTCCCAAACCAGACAGAGATGCAGCTGGTCATGATGCTCTCGATGACTCCTCTGTAGAAAGTGGTGAGAATTGGAGGGGGGAGATGAACCTTCTTCAGCCTTCGCAGGAAGTAGAGGCGTTGCTGGGCTTTCTTTTTGATGTTACTGGTGTTAGTGGACCAAGTGAGATCATCCGCTAGGTGAACACCAAGGAATTTGGTATTCCTGACAATCTCCACAGCAGAGTTGTCGATGTTCAGCGGCGAGTGCTCACCCCTTGTTTTTCTGAAGTCTACAACCATCTCTTTGGTTTTGTCCACGTTCAGAGACAGGTTGTTCACTTCACACCAGTCAGTTAGCCGCTGCACCTCCTCTCTGTATGCTGACTCGTCGTTCTTACTGATGAGACCCACCACAGTCGTGTCATCAGCGAACTTGATGATATGATTTGAGCTGTGCATCGCTGCACAGTCATGGGTCAGCAATGTGAACAGCAGTGGACTGAGCACGCAGCCCTGGGGGGCTCCAGTGTTCAGTGTGATGGTGCTGGAGGTGTTCCTACCGATCCGGACTGACTGAGGTCTCCCAGTCAGGAAGTCCAGGATCCAGTTGCAGAGAGAAGTGTTGAGGCCCAGTATATTCAGCTTCCCGATCAGATGCTGAGGAATGATGGTGTTGAATGCTGAGCTGAAGTCTATGAACAGCATTCGGGCATATGTGTCTTTCTTGTCCAAGTGGGTGAGTGCCAGGTGAGTGCTGTCGGAACATTGAAAGCAGCTGGGAATTCATTAAACCATCTGGGTACCAGGACAGAGGAGAGTTTTGAGGGTTGTCTTCCATGCATCTTGAAGAATGGTGGGTCAAGTACAGATCAACGCTTGACCGTTGCCATAAGGTTGGGAGAGGTTGGTCAATCTTTGGCTTTGTGGGCAGGCATCAAACTTTAAATCTGATGTGGGCAGCTACAGGAAGTCAGTGATTGAATATGTGCAGTTGTGCCGCTGCATAGCAGTAGTCAAGTATTGACACCTGAGTGGCCTCCTGAGTGAGAAAGTATCGAATCCACTGGATGGAATCTACATGACTAAGCCAGGTCAGTCGCAATATGGGCTGAGAACGATAACTGGACATTCAGAATCACACCAAGGCTTTTTGCATCTTCAGACAGACAGATCAATGAGTTCTGGAATGAGATGGCAAGATCCCAGTGAGGAATTGTAGTTCTAGGGATGTACAGCAGCTCAGTTTTGCTAGGATTGTGCTTCAGGTGCTGAGAAGCTATCCAGGAAGTGATGTCGGTCAGACATGCCAAGTATCCAACCGAGTATCCAACTGGGGGGAAGGAAAGCATTAGTTGAGTGTCATCAGTGTATTAGTGGTAAGAGAAGCCATGAGAGATGATTATGTCACTAAGAGAATGGGCGTAGAGCGAGAAGAGAAGAGGACCAAGCATGGAGCCTTGAGGGACACCGCTGAAAACCTGCAAAGAGCAGATGTGGACTAGAGAGGTCTGCCATATACAACTCAAACCACTTCTGTGCAGAGCCAGCGATTCCAGGTTTGGAGAGGACTGAGCAGAGGATCTTTAAAAGATGTCTAAGGCAAACAGATCCGTGTGGTCGGGGCCTCAGAGTGTGTGGAGCCACACTCAAGTGTTCATACTGTTTATAGCTACAGCCAGTTTTGAGGTGTAAGTTGTTGCTAACTCTAATATCAACCGTATTAACTGTCATTTTATATATAAACTGCTGATGAATTGTATAAGATGTATGAAGTTTGTGACTCTATTCCTCTCTGGTTACCCTCATCCTGAGTGAAATCTTAAAACAAAAACTTGCAAAACGAGAAAGAGAATGACATGTACAGTCCACTGTGTACGTGTCTGCCATGTGCGTCATTAAACGAGCTGCAAGTGCAGCACACAAGAGACAGGCACACCAGCAGGCAGCAATGATGAAGTGGCACCTTGAGCCGAGAGCTCCACAGGAGAGTGCGCCAGGACGGAAGAATGAAGAAGAAATGATGAATGGCTCCCAGAATGCGCTGCAGGCAGAAGAGTCAGAGCTGGGGACTGACCGCACACGGAGAGCCGGCGTTTCACATGACATCACCAACTGTGAATCAAAATTTCTCTCTCTATCTTTTCAAACCTCTCTCGCTCGGAGGGGGCTGCATGCTCGGGTTGCTCGGGTAAGTGCTGTGACATAATGATGATGATAATCCACAGCAGGAAGTCTGTCTAAAGCTCATCAGGCCATCATCACGCCGGGCTCGCATGTGCATCCTGTGGAAATGAGAAGATGGGCTGAGTGATGCTTACAGCTTTAGTAAAAGGACTTTGTCTTAATTACAGTCTGTAATGAACTGCAGTAGCTTTAGTGTCTGCTTGTTTCAGGGCTTTTTAACTTTAAGTTAGGCCAGGGTTTCTCAACTGCAGTCATCCTCTGGGAGTTCTTGGGTCTCTACTGAGGGGCAGCTGGGGTCTGTAGCGGGTCAGTGGTACTTCAGCCATGAGTGTTGAAGGGGGCTTGCTCTAACCTTTAGACCATGGCTGCCCCCAGTCAGGATGATCGTGAATAAATGAATGACTGTTAGACCATTAAATGATTCTTAAACTGCCACTATGCAGCGTCACTGGAGGGAGGAGAACATTACATGTTGATTCTGTAGATAGTATTATTTTGATTCATTTAAAACAATGCTGGCGGCACGGTGGCGCAGCAGGTAGTGTCGCAGTCACACAGCTCCAGGGACCTGGAGGTTGTGGGTTCGATTCCTGCTTCGGGTGACTGTCTGTGAGGAGTGTGGTGTGTTCTCCCTGTGTCTGTGTGGGTTTCCTTCGGGTGACTGTCTGTGAGGATTGTGGTGTGTTCTCCCTGTGTCTGTGATGGTTTCCTCAGGGTGACTGTCTGTGAGGAGTGTGGTGTGTTCTCCCTGTGTCTGCGTGGGTTTCCTCAGGGTGACTGTCTGTGAGGAGTGTGGTGTGTTCTCCCTGTGTCTGTGTGGGTTTCCTCCGGGTGACTGTCTGTGAGGAGTGTGGTGTGTTCTCTCTGTGTCTGTGTGGGTTTCCTCCGGGTGACTGTCTGTGAGGAGTGTGGTGTGTTCTCCCTGTGTCTGCGTGGGTTTCCTCAGAGTGACTGTCTGTGAGGAGTGTGGTGTGTTCTCCCTGTGTCTGTGTGGGTTTCCTCCGGGTGACTGTCTGTGAGGAGTGTGGTGTGTTCTCCCTGTGTCTGTGTGGGTTTCCTCCGCGTGACTGTCTGTGAGGAGTGTGGTGTGTTCTCCCTGTGTCTGCGTGGGTTTCCTCCGGGCGCTCCGGTTTCCTCCCACAGTCCAAAAACACACGTGGATTGGCGACTCAAAAGTGTCCGTAGGTGTGAGTGAATGTGTCTGTGTTGCCCTGTGAAGGACTGGCGGGGCTCCATGGTCCAGGTAGGCTCTGGACCCACTGCGACCCTGAACTGGATAAGCACTTACAGAGAATGAATGAATTAATTAATAAAACAATGCTCATAAAATAGTGTCTTTGAGATCAGCTTTATCTCTTCACTGACTGATGATGGATTTGAGGGAACACGTTCTTCGCTGATGAACTGCACATAAAAGCACACTATAATTTGAGAGCTTTTTCACTGGGAGAAAACATGCAGCACAGAGCTAAGGGGATTTGTACACCATTTACTGACAACAGAGAACGCCTCATTCACACAGACTCTTGAGAACTGTATCTTTTAGATCACAGATTACAGAATTTACAAGGCTGATGAAAGGCTTTATTCTGGTCTTTTGGGGACTATTTCTATAAAAAGATATGCAAACCATATGCAAATTATAAACGTAATCCTTTAACTAGCTCACTGCCACTTATAAAGAAGCAGTCTGTGGTCGGACTCTTTTATAAAACAGCCGGTATACACACCGTCACAAAACCTGTCTCTGTGGGGGTTCCCCTCAAGGGGCACATATTCTGTATCTTTACTTAAGTAGCATTAATGTACCTTATTCTATTATAATTATAGATTTTAATAATGTGTTGATTCCTGCGCCTCATTTCATCTCCAGGACTTTCTTTTATTTTACACACTTCTATAATAAACTATTACAAATATTCACCTCTCTTCTGGAGAAGAAATGTAATGAACCTTTAGGGAACAAAACTGGACTTTAGCACCACTGTTGTACCTTTATGCTGTGTGTCCTTTCAGTGACAGTAATGTACCTGTATTGTATTTTCTGAGAGGATACTGTCATCTACACTCATGTGAGTGATGAACTCATATTCATATATGCAAACAGTCTGTAAAGTGAAAACATCGGGCCCTGAAACAACAAGCATGCACACATTGATAGGTGTATACATGTCACCTCCTTCACCACCAACAAAACCATCACTTATGTGAGATGCTTCATTGTATTAGAACTGGACAAATAGCCTGTTACTAGCTCCTGTGTGCATCGCATTTTAACGGGGGAAAGGCAAACAGCTCGTCAAGATCAGGATAAGAATGCAATAGAAAGCCAGCCAGTTTGCTTTTACTGCTGCACCAAGAGCTGAATCAGACATGTCTCCCTCCATCCCATGTAGTGCACAGTGTAGGTCATAAAATACCCATTTCTGCACATGCATTGTATTTTGAATTAAACCATTTATAATCAGCTATAATCATGATGTCTTCCTCCGGTCTAGGTGTTTTAGTTTTATAATCGATGATTATAGAGAGCAGGGTGCTGTATGGGACACCGCTCAAGCTGCTCCTCCGTTGTTGTTTTGCCGTGCTGCCTGTGCTGGCTAAGGACTTTAAGTTAGGCCATTTGTACAGGCAAAAAAACACAGGTACTTGATTTGAGTCAAGTATTTGAGTCACTCCACCCTGGTAATGTTCATAGCCCTAGTGGCTAGAGAGATTCTGTACTAAGAGGGGGATCATAAGCAAATTTGTAACAATTAGAGCAAGTCCCTTCCATAAATAATGTTTAAATAAAGTGCCAGACTCCTTTGACTATATCTGGTGCTCAACATTACAGCAATATAACAGCTCCAATGCCATCGCCATCGCCACTTTATTCAGCTGAAGTGTTTAATAGTTTCTTGACCTTAAAGCTATAAGCCACGATAGAAAAAAAACTCCCACATCTCTGCACCATTTCAAAAGCAAACTGGCAGAAAGGAAGGCCATATAAATAACAAAATGACTTACTGCACCTTTAAAGTTTATTGTGCATAGAGTAAGGATTTGTCCACATGGCTGGCCGGCCACTTTATCAGAAACACCTGACATGCTTCACATTGCCACAGTCCATTAGCCGTCCTCTCGCCCAGGTTCAGATTATTTTTAGTTTTGAGTGGTGAGTCACATATCGGTGACAGTGACGTGTGTGAAAACACTGCTGTGTCTGAATGACACACACGCACACACACACACACACGTCACTTCTGTGTTAAGATCAACCCACTACCCTGTACCTCAGCAGTCAGAAACTGAACCGTGATAGTGTTAATAGACCTGATCAGGTCTGAAAACATCTGCAGCTGCCTGTGTCCATCTTTCCACTGTGAGAAGACAACTCAGCACAGTGGGTCTGAAAGGATGTGGAGCTGGAGAAAGAAAAATTAAGGGTAAATGCAAAAAACAGTTAAACATCTCCCTGTAAACACATAGGGTTCTCTTTTGGGAATGATGTGGCTCTGCTGTCCCAATGTTTCCTGCTTCTTTCCTGTTTAAAAAAAATACCTGTACTGACTGTAATGATCATGGAGAGTGGACTCAGTCAGAAACACACACACACACACACACACACACACACACACACACACACTGTACCGGGAACAGTAATGTTCCTTCACTTCCCCTGCCTCATGTATTCCTGCTGGAGGACTGCTGACCTTCTGGTCCCAAGCCTTTTGCTATGGCCAGTGCTTCTGATGAAGTGGGCAACTAGAATACATCTCTAAATCTAACAAAGCCTGGACATCTGCTGTACAGTATCCACTCGGTACTGCATGTGTTTCCCTCCATCTTGAAGCAGGACAATTCCAGGCATTAAAAAGATTAAAAGAGCCGACGTGCTGCTTAATGTTACAATTAGAGGCTGATCAAAAGACACTAATTTAATTACAGATGATATCAGAGCGTCTTCCCGCTGTGAGTAATGAACACTGGGCCCAAAATACAACCCCTCATTAAAGAGCATGTTAGACCACACTGTGGAGCGTTGAACAACATCTGATACACACAGATTAGACTCAGAGATCTGTGCTCTGCTCTGGGTCTTAATAAAACACCCGAGACATGCTTTGGTCAATATTCCACCAAATTCCCAGTTCAAACTTATATTGACGGTGACTCTAACTGTAAAATACAGCTCTATGGTTAGAAAAAGGGTTATAGGGTGATGCCTAGTTTTAAAAGGGACCCATACCCAACCCTTTTCTTAATGAAGCCTCTGTGACCTGCTCTTCTCAAAACACCACAAGGACCAAACCCCACAGCAGCGTTCTTCCCCTATCTAAATGGCCTTTAAATGATAATGAGCCTCCCGCTGTTCACCCTGACCCCGAGTGCACAGAGAAGACAATAAACTGGTTTTCGCTCAGTTCTCTTTCTTCTCTGTTTTTAAGTCTGTTTTGCTAAATTTAATGCTGTCTTTGCGGTGGATGCAGCATAAAATCAACGGCTCGTTTTGTCCTATGCTTTCGGAATCAGGCAGCCCTCGGAAAACTGACAGGATGCTATTGTTTCACAGTGTGTGTGTTGGTGGACTCCAGATCCCCATATCAGTTCACATGCACTGAACAAGTGATTTATTATTAATATTGTTTTATTTTTCATCGAACAGCCTCCTTTTGGGAGTGAATCATGCAGCAGGCGCTGACCTGGTGTTGAGCAGTGACACTGTATAAAGACTGCAGTGTTCCTTTAATCAATTCTAAGTAACATTTAGGAGCAGTAAGTATAAGAAATGCCTGGACTATGCGAATGAGCTCAAAAAGCAGCAGTTAAATGTTACTGGGGTCAATGTGCTGCAGTGTCTGTGTGGAGACAAATCAGAGAGAAAGCAGGCAGACAACTCAGGAAGGATTTGGCAGGGTTGCTGCTGAAATGAAAAGTTTTAAAACGCATTTTCTTCTCCCCAGTTGCTTCCTAGAAGGACTGACACTAGACCATAGCAATGCTGGGACATTTCTGTGAGGATTTGATTGTGTTTCCTCTCAGGAGCATTAGTTTAGGTCAGAAGTATGGACGACTAGTTCAAGCTCATTCCAGAGAACACAGTTCTGCGGTTCCACGGCCCAGTGCTGGGTAGCTACATGCCCAATCCACACTTGGCATTGAGCATTGTGAGTTTAGGCTCATGTGCAGCTGCTCCATAGTGTCCCATTGCCTTAGATTGTACAAACTATCTGGGCACTTCTGAGCCTCTGTAGTTGGTGCACCTTAAATGTAATGTTGTAAAGGGGTGTCTACAAACCTTTGGACATGGTTTCAATGTTACAGCATGCTACGGCGTGTGAGAGGTTTGTCTGAACTTGCCCAAGGCGACCTGAGGGTGTGTGTGAGTGTTTGTATGTGTGTGTGTGTGTGTGTGTGTGTGTGTGTGTGTGTTGGTGTCTGGGCTTGTCTGAAGGTGTTGTGGTCTGCCTGAAGATGATCCAGTCACTGCCCTCAGGACCTTCATGCCTGTTTGTATCTGCTCAAACTCGCCCTGACACATCATACACCTGTCCTGCCTCTCTCTCTCTCTCTCTTTCTCTCTCTCTCTCTCTCTCTCTCTCTCTCTCTCTCTCTCTCTCTCTCTCTCTCCCTCTCTCTCTCTCTGTCTTGCACACACACACACACACACACACACACACGCACTCATTCGCTCTAGGCCTCCACACACACTCTACATGTCAGTACATGTCTAATAGATCCTGCTTAAGCTCTTCATGTCTTCCAGAGAGATGTCGGACCCTCTGGGATGTTCTGGTTCACGGGTGTGACCACCAGAACAGAACAAGCCAGGCCCTTGCAAGACACATTCTGGAACTGTTTACAGGGAAAAACACATTTTGAAAATTTTGGAAACTAACACAAGCACATTATTGACTTTGTTCAAAACCAGCTGGCTTTAACCCTTTAGGAGTCTTGCTCTATTTTAGCCATTAGGGTATACTTCAGATTTAGCTTTTATATAATATATTAAACTATATTTAATGCCTGGGTTTGATATCTTAGTTATTAGCCATCTCTCTCTCTCTCTCTCTCTCTCTCTCTCTCTCTCTCTCTCTCTCTCTCTCTCTCTCTCTCTCTCTCTCTCTCTCACACCCTCTCAGTGCGTCTCTCCCGATCACACACAGCGCCTCCAGCCTCAGGAGAGTGGAAGTGAGCATGTGCTACCTCTGAGACATGTGAGACCAGCCCACTGCTTTTTTCAATGACACTGAAGAACGTAGCACATCAGAGGAAAATGCAACCTGCCCAGATCTGTCACATCAGCTGATAGACACCTGTGCTAACAAGCACCATAAGCAGTGATGGGGACGGGAGGTGGGCATCTTACAGTGAGGCAAGTTGTACTCTGCGCAGTGAGAGATGTGTGTTAGTTAACCGTTAGTGTTCTCCTCCAAGTGTGTCGAGTCCACAATGTGGGCATAGTAAAGTGTGTGAATTCACCACTGTTCAGTATTGCTGCTGACACAGGTCCAGTATCAGTTCAGTTCATCACTAACAGAAACACACTCCACTGAGGTCTTTTGGGGTCATTTTTCTTTCATGCTGCTCAAGTGCTGCAGTGTCCATCCCGCCAGTGACAGATGAAAAGTGTCCTGCGTCTGACCGCTCCACTGCTGCCTGACTTCATTCCCAGAGCAGGATTCTGACAGAGCTGGCATCAAGATTTAAAAAAAAAAAAAGACAAAGACGCTTGCAGCAACAACAGCTGCCCACCCCTGATTACGTAAGAGTGACCAATGAGAGGAGGGCTGGTCCTGCAGCTCAACACCAGCTAAACCCACAGATATTTTTAGGCCTGTTATATAAGGCTTTATTGTAAGAACTGAACATCCAGGATCAAAAAGGGACGGGTCACGCTTTTCCAGGAGTTGGGTTTTACTCCAGTGTGATGACCTAGTGATTATTATTCATTATATTTATTTCCCTGTCTTCTGTCTGTCACACCAATGTCCTTTAGAGTTTCTCTGTGGTTTACTAGGGACAGACAGCAATGTCCCTTCAGGGGTGTAGCAGGGATGAATGAATACATGATTTATTCAGCACAGAATTGGCAGTCACTGTGGTATTGTATTGTTCTTTCTTTAAAGTTCATCACTGACTCCTGTATCTACAGATATAGTGGGGTCTTAGTTTAATCCTATCACTACTGGGGAGGACATATTCTCTGAACAAGAAGACAAAGCATGTTGTGTAAGTCTCTCTGGAAAAGAGCACATGCTAAACTCTGTAGAGATTAATGTATGTGTTACAGTTTTAACCCTCGAATGAGAGAAAGTCTGGTAAAAGTGCAGATTTCACACTTTTTAAGGGACGTGAGCTTAAATTCATTTTGTTTTAATAGAGTTTGTTTGTTTGTTTTGCTTTTATCGTCTGAAACAGGTCCTTAATCCCAGAAGAAACGCCGGATGAGCAAGTGTGAAACTTTTGGCTGTAGAGAATATTAACCGAACCGTCCTTTAGCACATTGCCGGAGGACCTGCTGACTCTGTGTCTGCTACAAGGAGGCATCCATCCTGAAAATGAGCAGGAATGGCCAATGTAAACGAGGGTTTGTAACCGAGAGTTTGGGCTGTTTAAGTGCCCACTCTGGGAGCTGTCGTTACTCACTGGTCAACCCCAGATGTGGGCAGTGGCAGGAGAATGGTCAGCAGTTCAGTTACTGGCACTAAATGACTTACGTCTTGTAGAGTTACTGAAGCAAAAGGAAGGAAATGGAGTAATGTTATTGTGTAATTACTATGTAGTTACAGATGAACAATACCCTTAACAACACTATAATTATGGTGATATTGCAATTACAGAGAGAATTCCAGTACAGCTTATGTAATTGTGCATGAATTTTATTTTAATATTTGTAATTACAGATGCATTTTGATAGTTACTATACAATTACATGCAATAACATGAGTAACAATTGAAAATGATACATAGATGTATTTATATATGCTCTACTTCTGTAATTCATCTCTAACAGTGAATGCATAACTATTAAGACACTTATTACATGTGTTGTTATTGTGTAACTACACAGTTATAACCCGAGACCAATTATTCTGCATATGTGCACTGGATTGTATCGCCATCACCTCTTACGTCCAGTCATTTTCCAAACAGCTCTCTTCTACTTCTTCTCATTCTCATGTAAGCATGTGCTCAGCAGAAAACTTTCCTGCAGATCCAGTAGCTGAGGGAACAGCGTTCCCACCTGCAGGTGTGTGTAAGTGTGTGTTAGTGTTCAGGTGCATCACTTACGCAACAGCAGCGCAAATGCTGACTCCTCACCACTGAGGATTCCATTCAAACTGATGCTGCTGAATATCTGCAGCAAGCAACTTTCCGCAGGCGTCCAGAGACTGCCACTACTGCATTTAATACTGAGCACGGGTTATTCTTCATGAAGGAAACCCAGGCTACAACTTCAGGGGATTCGAGTTTGGAGTGCAGCTCTTAATCCCGTTAAGTCGAAGGGTTAATGCTTCTTTGGGTAGATAGTGTGCTGCTGTCCAGTTAACATTCATTTATACAACAGTTAAATATAACATTGCACCAAGTATTTATTTTGATGTTATTCCTGATAATACGAAATTTTATCATTCTGAAAATCTTATTTTCATTCATTTAATCATTCATTCATTCACATTTTTCTCCCCAATAAAATCACAGAGAGATCTAGGACTCCATGTGTAGTGTCAATCATATTTTTATTTGAATGGGTTTAAGCTTTTATTTCAGGGCTAGCACCTTTACTAGCGCCGGTGCTGTCTGCTCAAAACCCAACATTACCTGCGCTTTCAGTTCAGATCCAAAACACTGTTAACAAACACACAGCAGCAGCAGCAGGAGTCTAAACTGAAAAATGAAGGAATTAAATACAATTATAGCATAGAATATCAAGCCATTGGCACACACACACACACACACACACACACACACACACACACACACACACACACACAAGCAAAAATACAACATTTCTCCCAGTTAATACAGCCATGTCCGCTGCAGGACTCACGCCACATGCACTGTTTCCTGTAGAATGTTGGTAATGTGCTGTGAGCTAAATTAGACAAATTAACTTTACAGTTACAGCCTGAAGTCAGCTCATTTGTATCAGTGTGGAATACTTTAATCAGATTTACACAAGACCTGGGGGTGGGGGTCTTCACTGAGAGTTTACTCATATCTGAAATGTCTGGTGTAAATGGTGCAATATGTAAGATTTAATGGCACCTAGGGGTGAAATGACAGATTTCAATAATTAAATACCCCTCCCTTTCCAACATAACACCTCTCTTGTTTGTCCCTTCTGGGCCACCGTAGAAACATTGCAGTACATCATCCTGACCCTAATCCTAACCGTGACCCTGATCTTGACCCTAAACCTGACTCTACACTTAACACTAACCCTATATCATATGCGTAGTTGTAGGAGCAGTGTGTGTTTTTTTAAACTACAGTGGCACAAAACAACGTGTGTGTTACACACGTTAGGCCCTAGGATTTTATATCGATTTTACAGTTACAGTCACTGTCAATATAAGTTCATTAGTAAGGTGATTAATCCAAGGCAATTGGACTGTTTTATTAGTTCATTCACTGTGAAAATCCGCAAGTGTTTTATAATTTTGCCAAAAAAATGAAAAATATGTGTCTTCTCCCAACAGTGGAGAAATATTCCAACCAAATGTCTGCTGTGGCTTTTATTTCTTTGTTTGTTTGTGCCAGAACCTGTTCATGTTCAGTCTTATCCACTATGAACTGTATGGGAATATCTGGGAATATCAGTGTGGCCCAGAGCAACGTGGTTTATGTAATCAGATGATGAAGGTTTGACGTCAGAGAGGCTGTAATACATGAAAATGCGCAAAGCAACTGTCTAGACATGAGCACAGTGGACGTCTAAATACCTGCATTTCCCAATTAGTGTGATTAATAAAGCTCATTCCCACACAGCAAATGGAGACAGTAATTGGACTTGTATCTCAGTGGTATTAAAATAGTGGTGAAGAAAAGGAACTTAAAAAGCTCCTGAAAATCTTTCCAAGACCTTGTTTGCTTTCTCTTTGTTTTTCCACCGTCAGAGAAGAGCCAATATCAACACACTGTCAGAGAGAGAAGCTGTAATGTTCTTAAAGTCTAATCCCAGGCTTGCGTAGGAAACATCGACCAGTGGACCTCTCCTGTCTAAGGCACTGTTTAGACAGAGGGAGTGTGTGTAGGCCAAAACACATCCACATAAAGGGTCAGATCTTGGGTCTCGGTCTCTGAGGGGTTTAGTGTGTTTTCCCTGTGTCTGGTTGGCTTTCCTCCTGGTGCTGTCCAATGGTGGGAGCTTTCTATTCCACTGGATGACACTTAGCATTGGGCATGAAGACCTGTGGCTCATGTACAGCTGCTCTATTGTGTCAGCAATGAACGGACCTTAAGTGGAGTCTCAATATATGCCCTTATATATTTACGAACACATAGGACGTGACATTTCCTGAGGTCATGACGTAACCCGTGTTATTTGCATCATCTGTAAGTGTTCCTAATGCTTTGGCTCATCTGTGCATTCCAGTGTGTCTTCCTCCGTGAAGCTTTGAAAGAGAAAGGTCTACCTGGCCTCACTCACAAGGCCAGAGGAGAACACAAACAGGATGTGGATTTTCATCTCTTATCGACAACGCTGGAGAAACTCTTTCCACTCATTCACCTTTAATAAGGGCCCGTAGACGCAGAGCTGGAGGGAGTAATGAGGGTAAAATTGGCTGTGTTTCATCAACCTCTTCCAATATGGAATTACAGACTGAGTGCAGCTCTACTGTGGCTTTCTCTTATTTTAGGAAGACATCCTTCTTCAGAGAAAATGGATTCTCTGAATAAAACATGCTCTCGGCCCAACTCTAATAGCTGAGGCTTGGATATTAAAACAACCTGGAAATAAACATCACTGTTCTCTTTTAAAGCGGAATATGCTACACTTCCAAACACAACAACCCATGTTTTTTCTCCTTCTGATGGGTTTATGTTAAAATGGAACTGTTGTACAAACAGCTAACAACTGCATTTTTAAATGATCTCCTTGACTCTACACTCATCAGTGACACTGATGGTAGTGAAGCATTAGTTGTGTGTTGTGCTGGTGTAGAGTGGATCAGACACAGCAGTGTGCCTAGAGTATTTTAAACCCTGTGTCCACTCTCTGTCCACTCTGTGAGACACTCCTCCCTCGTTGGTCCACCTTGTAGATGTAGAGTCAGAGACAGTAGCTCATCTGTCGCTGCACAGTGTGTGTCGGTCGTCCTCTAGTCCTTCATCAGTGACACAGCACGCTGTCGGCTGATTATTATTGGTTGGTCGACTATTCTTAGTCCAGCAGTGACACTGAGGCTTTTAAAACTCCAGCAGCACTGCTGTGTCTGATCCACCCAGCTCATAACAACACACACTAACACTCCACCACCACATCTTTATCAGTCTGTTTTAGACTCAGCTCACTGCAGACTGAAGTAAATCTTAGCCTGCTGACTGAAGCACATTGACAGTAGGATGTAGGCGAGGAAGTACAGGATAAAGATGGTATCCTGCTGCTGCATCATCTGGAGATATGAAAGGCTTTTTCTGAGTTTTTCAGAGCCTCAGGGCAGTGAAGAATGGGAGCATTTTACACTCTCTGTCTCTCTGATCATGCTCCACTGATTACTATGGCATAAGTGGAGTTCAGTGTCTCTGTGTGAACTGTGCACATTCTCATGTATTATTCATTCAGAGACTGAGCTTGCTGACCGCGTGCCTTTTCCATAACTGTATCTCTCAGGGAGAAGGGAGATGGCATGTGCACTGATGGACATAATGATGTCATGCATTGATTAAATTTTATCCGCTGCATGTAATTTATTTGAATCATTTTGCTGCACTCTGCACTCATTCATTAATGAAGAGTTTGATGCATACAGTGAATCATATTGTCTGAAGTGGTACATAGGACTATGGCATTAACTTGTCAGCATTGATTGACAAATTACTGTAATTACAAGATATGTGTTTCTGATAAAGTGACCAGTGAGTGTAAGTACAACGTAGATGTTTTTAATAAAGTGGCCAGTGAATGTACATTCAAAGTTGGTGTTTCTGATAAAGTGGACGACTTCTGAAATTACAGGGTATGTGTTTCTAATAAAGTGGCCAGTTTGTGTGAGTACAGGGTAAGTGTTTCTAATAAAGTGGCCGGTTTGTGTGAGTACAGGGGAGGTGTTTCTAATAAAGTGGCCGGTTTGTGTGAGTACAGGGGAGGTGTTTCTAATAAAGTGGCCGGTTTGTGTGAGTACAGGGGAGGTGTTTCTAATAAAGTGGCCGGTTTGTGTGAGTACAGGGTAAGTGTTTCTAATAAAGTGGCCGGTTTGTGTGAGTACAGGGGAGGTGTTTCTAATAAAGTGGCCGGTTTGTGTGAGTACAGGGGAGGTGTTTCTAATAAAGTGGCCGGTTTGTGTGAGTACAGGGGAGGTGTTTCTAATAAAGTGGCCGGTTTGTGTGAGTACAGGGGAGGTGTTTCTAATAAAGTGGCCGGTTTGTGTGAGTACAGGGGAGGTGTTTCTAATAAAGTGGCCGGTTTGTGTGAGTACAGGGGAGGTGTTTCTAATAAAGTGGCCGGTTTGTGTGAGTACAGGGGAGGTGTTTCTAATAAAGAGGCCGGTTTGTGTGAGTACAGGGTAAGTGTTTCTGATATAGTGGCCGGTTTGTGTGAGTACAGGGGAGGTGTTTCTAATAAAGTGGCCGGTTTGTGTGAGTACAGGGGAGGTGTTTCTAATAAAGTGGCCGGTTTGTGTGAGTACAGGGGAGGTGTTTCTAATAAAGTGGCCGGTTTGTGTGAGTACAGGGTAAGTGTTTCTAATAAAGTGGCCGGTTTGTGTGAGTACAGGGGAGGTGTTTCTAATAAAGTGGCCGGTTTGTGTGAGTACAGGGGAGGTGTTTCTAATAAAGTGGCCGGTTTGTGTGAGTACAGGGGAGGTGTTTCTAATAAAGTGGCCGGTTTGTGTGAGTACAGGGGAGGTGTTTCTAATAAAGTGGCCGGTTTGTGTGAGTACAGGGGAGGTGTTTCTAATAAAGTGGCCGGTTTGTGTGAGTACAGGGGAGGTGTTTCTAATAAAGTGGCCGGTTTGTGTGAGTACAGGGGAGGTGTTTCTAATAAAGTGGCCGGTTTGTGTGAGTACAGGGGAGGTGTTTCTAATAAAGTGGCCGGTTTGTGTGAGTACAGGGGAGGTGTTTCTAATAAAGTGGCCGGTTTGTGTGAGTACAGGGTAAGTGTTTCTGATATAGTGGCCGGTTTGTGTGAGTACAGGGTAGGTGTTTCTAATAAAGTGGCCAGTTTGTGTGAGTACAGGGTAAGTGTTTCTGATAAAGTGGCCAGTTTGTGTGAGTACAGGGGAGGTGTTTCTGATAAAGTGGCCAGTTTGTGTGAGTACAGGGTAGGTGTTTCTAATAAAGTGGCCAGTTTGTGTGAGTACAGGGTAGGTGTTTCTGATAAAGTGGCCAGTTTGAGTGAATACAGGGTACGTGTTTCTGATAAAGTGGCCAGTTTGTGTGAGTACAGGGTAGGTGTTTCTGATAAAGTGGCCAGTTTGTGTGAGTACAGGGTAGGTGTTTCTGATAAAGTGGCCAGTTTGTGTGAGTACAGGGTAGGTGTTTCTGATAAAGTGGCCAGTTTGTGTGAGTACAGGGTAGGTGTTTCTGATAAAGTGGCCAGGATTTGAGAGTACAGGGGAGGCGTTTCCAGTAAAGCGGCCAGTGAAAGGAAAGGCCATCATTAAGCAGTATAGTATAAAGGCAGTGTAAGGGTCCACAAGTGCCTTTGGCCTGGGGGTCCATCTTGGTTACGGCACCCGTGTTTAGAATTAGAGCAGAGGGTCCTGGGGGCTATTTTATTTTAAGCACTCCTCAGGAAGTCTGTGCTTTCTACAGAATCTATTTCTGTAGGGAACACAGTGGTCCTTACGTCAGAGTGAACAGAGTGTGAAGACTCTAACCTCCTTTCACCTTGAGTCCTGAGCACTGTGTCAGTGAGAGGGGAATCTGGTGCCCGGCTGGCACTGCCAGCCACAGTCATATCACCCTGCATCTAACTCTGCCAGGCAGAGTGCCAACACAAAGTTGCCAGACACTGCCGCAGGGACCTGCAGAGGTTTAAACACCCTCTGAAAATAAAGAAGCTCTTCGTTGGTTCTCGGCTGAAACAAACCATTCTGGAAAAACACTGCATTTGTTCAGACTCTTTACATTTTGGTAAAGTTCTTTAAACAGAGACGTTTCCTGATTCTGTCAACACTAAATTTAATGAAGTATTCTTTAATGGCACTGCTCCAGAAAACCCTTTCTAGCACTTATTAAATTCAGGAGAGAATCTTGTCTGTTCCAGGACCCCACTGTAAATCAGTTGGTCATGATGTTGGTCAGCGGTTCTTTTAGCTGATGTCAAAGATCTACTATGTGTTCTCCTACAAGTGTGTTGAGCTCATTCGATGTTGCACTACATCATTTCTGGACCTTCACCTCAAGGGAGAAGCAGCGGCTTGTCTTCATCTCCCCAGCAAAGCGAGAAATCACTTCCTCCGGGTGACTGTCTTTGAGGAGTGTGGTGTGTTCTCCCTGTGTCTGCGTGGGTTTCCTCCGGGTGACTGTCTGTGAGGAGTGTGGTGTGTTCTCCCTGTGTCTGCGTGGGTTTCCTCCGGGTGACTGTCTGTGAGGAGTGTGGTGTGTTCTCCCTGTGTCTGCGTGGGTTTCCTCCGGGTGACTGTCTGTGAGGAGTTTGGTGTGTTCTCCCTGTGTCTGCGTGGGTTTCCTCCGGGTGACTGTCTGTGAGGAGTGTGGTGTGTTCTCCCTGTGTCTGCGTGGGTTATCTCCAATGGTCCAAAAACACACATTGGTAGGTGGATTGGCGAATCAAAAGTGTCCGTAGGTGTGAGTGAACGTGTGAGTTGCCCTCCAGGGTGTATTCCTGCCTTCCACCCACTGATTCTGGGTAGGCTCTGGACCCATCGTGTCCCCGAACTGGATAAGGCTTACAGATAATAAATGAATGGAAGTTACTTTAACCCTCCTTTTATGTTCATTTTTCAGGAACAGCAATGATGTTCCTGGGGCAATTTGACCTGGTGCATGTTTAATTATCTAAAAGATGTTTGAAACCAAAAAAATCCTAACAAGCAGTGTGAATATGTCATTACTAACTCCATTACTAATTATTCAATCAATATTTAGTGCAGTGGTGTTCCTTACTTCTAACAGGTAATGGTCCAAAGTAATGGTTCAATTAGAATAATTCACTCGTTTTACATAAAAATTACAACTTTTTTAATTTTTCACCACTTTATTACTTTTGAAAGACTGGCTGTCAATTCTTCCTTTGACTTATAGACCCCAGCCAGGATAAGGAGACCCAAATATGCATCTAAATGTGTTTTATTTAACATTACACTTATATAGGGCTTTTCTAGAAACCCAAGGACGCTTTACAATCAACATTCAACCAGGAACGACCATCCACCTGGAGGACTGCATCGGGCACTAGGGTTTCACCCAGGACAGAGCGCCGATCCATATCTGGGCACATACACATTCACTCACACATACAGACATTCTTTCACATACACACTCTTTCACTCACACACCAGGACAGTTGTGGGAGAAGCCAATCCACCTACCCTCCATGTTTTTGGATTGTGGGAGGAAACCAGAGACGCCGAAGGATTTGTCATTCATTCATTGTCTGTAACCCTTATCCAATTCAGGGTCGCGGTGGGTCCGGAGCCTACTTGGAATCACTGGGCGCAAGGTGGGAACACACCCTGGAAGGAGTGCCATTCCTTCAGAGGGCGACACACACACTCCCATATTCACACCTACGGACACTTGAGTCGCCAATCCACCTACCAACGTGTGTTTTTGGACCATGGGAAGACACCGGAGCACCCGGAGGAAACCCACGCAGACACAGGGAGAACACACCACACTCCTCACAGACAGTCACTCGGAGGAAACCCACGCAGACACAGGGAGAACACACCACACTCCTCACAGACAGTCACCCGGAGGAAACCCACGCAGACACAGGGAGAACACACCACACTCCTCACAGACAGTCACCCGGAGCGGGACTCGAACCCACAACCTCCAGGTTCCTGGAGCTGTGTGACTGAGACGCTGCCTGCTGCACCACAGTGCTGCCCCAATATCAGAATCATTAGAATCAGAATTTAGCTCAAGATAGTCTTCGTCTTTAGACACATCCTCCTCTATTTCACTGTCATGATCAATGATGACTTCCAGAGCCTCCTGGACTGTCATCCTTTTGCTTCAGCTGCTCATTTTATAAAGGTTTGTCTGACACAGGGTAATGTTGGTAGGACTGCCATGCAGAGGATCTTTTATGTTTTGCCCCTCCCCTGTTGAGTGTCCCCTGAATGTGGGTGGAGTTTTCACGGGAGAACATGAATATTAGTTCATGTCAAAAGTCATAACGTCTGCACCTGTATACCTGTGTGTGCATGTGTGTGATTGGGCTGAAATATGTCTCACAGTTGCAAACAAAGAAATACTCTGACAATTCTGACACCTTTTTACCTCCAGTTTGACTGCCGGGTCAAATTGACCCGAACAGTATCTATGTAATATAAACATGAGAGAGATATATGAGGCACTTTTTGTAACTTCGTTTTGACAGGCCATTTGGGCCAATCAGAGCGTGCAACGTCATCAAGCCCCGCCCCCTTTTGGAAGGGAAGTCCCGCCCCCTTGTCCAATCAGAAGTGTGTATTTGACAGGAAGTCCCGCCCTCTCGTCCAATCAGAAGCGTTTATTTGCTCGGAAGTCCCGCCCTGTCATCGACCAATCATAAGCGTGTATTTTCCCGCCCTTGTTCAAAAGTCCCGCCCTCGCTTCGTCCAATCACAAGCGTGTATTTTACCCCCGGATTTCCCGCCCTCCCCTCAACCAATCATAAACGTGTATTTTAACCGTAATTCCCGCCCTTCGCTCTGTTTTATTATAGATATATACGACCCCCACGATGAACCCCTTTATCGCGCGCGCACATACGCGAGCCCCCCACCCCTTTATCGCGCACACACGCGCGCACAGGCTCTGTTTCATCACAGGTGTCAAGTCACGAGCTACGCTTTATCAGGCGCACACTCGCTACCGTAATCGCTAACGATCAACCACCCCACCCCTTTTATCGCGCGCACACACATAAGTGAACCCCCCACCCCTTTTATCGCGCGCACACACATAAGTGAACCCCCCACCACTTTGGAATTACAGGAATCGTCCAACGGTGTCAACCCCCCCATCAAACGGTTATGACACACGCACGTACCCCCACACACACACACATACAGGGTATACATAAGTAAATTTTTAATTTTCTAACTCCAAGTTCTAAATGATTAATGGTGTTTTAGTGATTAAAGATTGTTTTAAAATCGTTCATTTTCTCCCCACGGTCTATGACCCACACCCCAAAACATACTGTTTTCATACGATAAAAAATGACATTTGAAGATGTCTTAACGCTGCCCCTCCTAAACCCTCCTCCTCGCTGTACGTCAGAAAAGTTTACGATAAGTGACTCAGTATATCTAGGAGCTCAAAAATCTACGCATTACACGCTGACATTCAACTTTGGATGATATACTGTTCGGACTGGAACCAAAAGGTAAGAACTGACATTTATAACGTAAAACAAGATTAATTTAAGAATATTACTTTATATTTCATTTTAAAAATGTTATATATTTATTTATTTATTTTATTTTTATTTTTTAGATTAAGAACAAACAAGAACAGACGTGATGGCTAATATTTTACAAGCTCCAAGACTAAGTCCTTAGGGTAAGTAAATATATATATATATATATATTTATATATAAATGTATATATATATGTAATATGTATTTTATAATGTTATTCATGAAAATTTTCGTATCTCTTTAGTCAAACGTTCTAAACAGTTATGAACTGGAGACACCTCCTACTTGAACACATCCACGTATGATGAAGCTCTTCCCCTGTAAGTAAAGTACAATATGTTATTCATAATTTTGTGTGTACTTCCTAGTCCTAATTGAAGCTTTTTGTATTTTTTCATCCTTAGATTTCAGTAAAAACAATCTGAAACTATTATGATGCTACTTTCTACGAATGCTGTCGTCTGTGAAGAGCCATCGACTGTTGACTCAAGAATGTAAAACTTATTTTATTTAATGTTTATTTATTCATTTGCTTTATTGTATTAGTCAAATGGTGCAAAAACGCCCTAACAACGAGGTTTTAAACAATGAAGCTAAGAAGCCTAACATCAGTCCTTTTTCACATGATTTAAATAGCACTCAGATAATCTGCGAACTAAAACGCAGTATTTCAAAATTAGAAACTACATTGAATGAACACGAAACGTACACAACTCTGAATCCTTTTCTGTTAGAAGCTGTAAATCAGCTTAATGACAGTTTGTCAGTAAATCCAACCCAAAACTTTGAATGTTTAACATCTCCTGTTAATACCTCAGAAAATACAGCTAAAAGTTTGCATGATGTTTTCTTTGAACTGGAGCACAGCTTATCGAAATTACAAAACACACTCAATGAATACGACACGTGTACAACTCTGAATCCTTTTCTGTTAGATGCTGTAAAACAGCTTAATGACAGTTTGTCAGAACCTTCTAAGCCAACCACAGACTTTGAATGTTTAACGTCTCCTGTTAATACCTCAGAAAATAATCCTGAAATTTTGTCAGATTTTTTCTATGAACTAAATCAAAGTCTTTTGAGATTAAATGATAATCTGATAAACTTAAGTCAAAATTCATTAACCAGTCCTGATTATCATGACAATTCTCCTCCTTCACCTAATATTGAGAATAACCCCAATGACAATTCTCCTCCTCCTTCACCTAATATTGAGAATAACCCCAATGACAATTCTCCTCCTCCTTCACCTAATATTGAGAATAACCCCAATGACAATTCTCCTCCTCCTTCACCTAATATTGAGAATAACCCCAATGACAATTCTCCTCCTCCTTCACCTAATATTGAGAATAACCCCAATGACAATTCTCCTCCTTCACCTAATATTGAGAATAACCCCAATGACAATTCTCCTCCTTCACCTAATATTGAGAATAACCCCAATGACAATTCTCCTCCTTCACCTAATATTGAGAATAACCCCAATGACAATTCTCCTCCTTCACCTAATATTGAGAATAACCCCAATGACAATTCTCCTCCTTCACCTAATATTGAGAATAACCCCAATGACAATTCTCCTCCTCCATCACCTAATATTGAGAATAACCCCAATGACAATTCTCCTCCTCCTTCACCTAATATTGAGAATAACCCCAATGACAATTCTCCTCCTTCACCTAATATTGAGAATAACCCCAATGACAATTCTCCTCCTCCATCACCTAATATTGAGAATAACCCCAATGACAATTCTCCTCCTTCACCTAATATTGAGAATAACCCCAATGACAATTCTCCTCCTCCATCACCTAATATTGAGAATAACCCCAATGACAATTCTCCTCCTCCATCACCTAATATTGAGAATAACCCCAATGACAATTCTCCTCCTCCTTCACCTAATATTGAGAATAACCCCAATGACAATTCTCCTCCTCCTTCACCTAATATTGAGAATAACCCCAATGACAATTCTCCTCCTTCACCTAATATTGAGAATAACCCCAATGACAATTCTCCTCCTTCACCTAATATTGAGAATAACCCCAATGACAATTCTCCTCCTTCACCTAATATTGAGAATAACCCCAATGACAATTCTCCTCCTCCTTCACCTAATATTGAGAATAACCCCAATGACAATTCTCCTCCTTCACCTAATATTGAGAATAACCCCAATGACAATTCTCCTCCTTCACCTAATATTGAGAATAACCCCAATGACAATTCTCCTCCTCCTTCACCTAATATTGAGAATAACCCCAATGACAATTCTCCTCCTTCACCTAATATTGAGAATAACCCCAATGACAATTCTCCTCCTTCACCTAATATTGAGAATAACCCCAATGACAATTCTCCTCCTCCTTCACCTAATATTGAGAATAACCCCAATGACAATTCTCCTCCTTCACCTAATATTGAGAATAACCCCAATGACAATTCTCCTCCTTCACCTAATATTGAGAATAACCCCAATGACAATTCTCCTCCTTCACCTAATATTGAGAATAACCCCAATGACAATTCTCCTCCTTCACCTAATATTGAGAATAACCCCAATGACAATTCTCCTCCTCCTTCACCTAATATTGAGAATAACCCCAATGACAATTCTCCTCCTTCACCTAATATTGAGAATAACCCCAATGACAATTCTCCTCCTTCACCTAATATTGAGAATAACCCCAATGACAATTCTCCTCCTCCTTCACCTAATATTGAGAATAACCCCAATGACAATTCTCCTCCTTCACCTAATATTGAGAATAACCCCAATGACAATTCTCCTCCTTCACCTAATATTGAGAATAACCCCAATGACAATTCTCCTCCTCCTTCACCTAATATTGAGAATAACCCCAATGACAATTCTCCTCCTTCACCTAATATTGAGAATAACCCCAATGACAATTCTCCTCCTCCATCACCTAATATTGAGAATAACCCCAATGACAATTCTCCTCCTTCACCTAATATTGAGAATAACCCCAATGACAATTCTCCTCCTCCTTCACCTAATATTGAGAATAACCCCAATGACAATTCTCCTCCTTCACCTAATATTGAGAATAACCCCAATGACAATTCTCCTCCTCCTTCACCTAATATTGAGAATAACCCCAATGACAATTCTCCTCCTTCACCTAATATTGAGAATAACCCCAATGACAATTCTCCTCCTCCATCACCTAATATTGAGAATAACCCCAATGACAATTCTCCTCCTCCTTCACCTAATATTGAGAATAACCCCAATGACAATTCTCCTCCTTCACCTAATATTGAGAATAACCCCAATGACAATTCTCCTCCTCCATCACCTAATATTGAGAATAACCCCAATGACAATTCTCCTCCTTCACCTAATATTGAGAATAACCCCAATGACAATTCTCCTCCTCCTTCACCTAATATTGAGAATAACCCCAATGACAATTCTCCTCCTTCACCTAATATTGAGAATAACCCCAATGACAATTCTCCTCCTTCACCTAATATTGAGAATAACCCCAATGACAATTCTCCTCCTTCACCTAATATTGAGAATAACCCCAATGACAATTCTCCTCCTTCACCTAATATTGAGAATAACCCCAATGACAATTCTCCTCCTCCTTCACCTAATATTGAGAATAACCCCAATGACAATTCTCCTCCTTCACCTAATATTGAGAATAACCCCAATGACAATTCTCCTCCTTCACCTAATATTGAGAATAACCCCAATGACAATTCTCCTCCTCCATCACCTAATATTGAGAATAACCCCAATGACAATTCTCCTCCTCCTTCACCTAATATTGAGAATAACCCCAATGACAATTCTCCTCCTTCACCTAATATTGAGAATAACCCCAATGACAATTCTCCTCCTTCACCTAATATTGAGAATAACCCCAATGACAATTCTCCTCCTCCTTCACCTAATATTGAGAATAACCCCAATGACAATTCTCCTCCTCCTTCACCTAATATTGAGAATAACCCCAATGACAATTCTCCTCCTTCACCTAATATTGAGAATAACCCCAATGACAATTCTCCTCCTCCATCACCTAATATTGAGAATAACCCCAATGACAATTCTCCTCCTTCACCTAATATTGAGAATAACCCCAATGACAATTCTCCTCCTTCACCTAATATTGAGAATAACCCCAATGACAATTCTCCTCCTTCACCTAATATTGAGAATAACCCCAGTGACAATTCTCCTCCTCCTTCACCTAATATTGAGAATAACCCCAATGACAATTCTCCTCCTTCACCTAATATTGAGAATAACCCCAATGACAATTCTCCTCCTTCACCTAATATTGAGAATAACCCCAATGACAATTCTCCTCCTCCATCACCTAATATTGAGAATAACCCCAATGACAATTCTCCTCCTACTTCACCTAATATTGAGAATAACCCCAATGACAATTCTCCTCCTTCACCTAATATTGAGAATAACCCCAATGACAATTCTCCTCCTCCTTCACCTAATATTGAGAATAACCCCAATGACAATTCTCCTCCTTCACCTAATATTGAGAATAACCCCAATGACAATTCTCCTCCTTCACCTAATATTGAGAATAACCCCAATGACAATTCTCCTCCTCCTTCACCTAATATTGAGAATAACCCCAATGACAATTCTCCTCCTTCACCTAATATTGAGAATAACCCCAATGACAATTCTCCTCCTTCACCTAATATTGAGAATAACCCCAATGACAATTCTCCTCCTCCATCACCTAATATTGAGAATAACCCCAATGACAATTCTCCTCCTACTTCACCTAATATTGAGAATAACCCCAATGACAATTCTCCTCCTCCTTCACCTAATATTGAGAATAACCCCAATGACAATTCTCCTCCTTCACCTAATATTGAGAATAACCCCAATGACAATTCTCCTCCTTCACCTAATATTGAGAATAACCCCAATGACAATTCTCCTCCTTCACCTAATATTGAGAATAACCCCAATGACAATTCTCCTCCTCCATCACCTAATATTGAGAATAACCCCAATGACAATTCTCCTCCTCCTTCACCTAATATTGAGAATAACCCCAATGACAATTCTCCTCCTTCACCTAATATTGAGAATAACCCCAATGACAATTCTCCTCCTTCACCTAATATTGAGAATAACCCCAATGACAATTCTCCTCCTCCTTCACCTAATATTGAGAATAACCCCAATGACAATTCTCCTCCTTCACCTAATATTGAGAATAACCCCAATGACAATTCTCCTCCTTCACCTAATATTGAGAATAACCCCAATGACAATTCTCCTCCTCCATCACCTAATATTGAGAATAACCCCAATGACAATTCTCCTCCTCCTTCACCTAATATTGAGAATAACCCCAATGACAATTCTCCTCCTTCACCTAATATTGAGAATAACCCCAATGACAATTCTCCTCCTTCACCTAATATTGAGAATAACCCCAATGACAATTCTCCTCCTCCATCACCTAATATTGAGAATAACCCCAATGACAATTCTCCTCCTCCTTCACCTAATATTGAGAATAACCCCAATGACAATTCTCCTCCTTCTTCACCTAATATTGAGAATAACCCCAATGACAATTCTCCTCCTTCACCTAATATTGAGAATAACCCCAATGACAATTCTCCTCCTCCTTCACCTAATATTGAGAATAACCCCAATGACAATTCTCCTCCTCCTTCACCTAATACTGAGAATAACCCCAATGACAATCCACCTGACGATGGTGATGTACAAACGGGAGGTGATCTTGACCCAAATATCAACATAAATCGCTTAGACAGATTCCGCACCACTGAAATTAGAAGAAGGATAAACTTTTTTTCTCTCGGTAACGTCGACAGCTTTGCAGAATTTTACAATTATGTTCTTGAGATTTTAAATGAAATGCTCAATGTTGCCAATGGTGAAATAATTGGACCGAGTGATGGTGTGTTTGTAGAAATTCAGGGTGATTCGCTCAATGTTTCGTCGCGTGTTCAGATAAATGATGGGGGTATCGATCTGAATTCCTTTCTGATGTTGTTTGAAAACTCCATCCAGAGTAAATTTGAAATACTTTCCAATGAAACTTTACAATTAGTTATTCGGATTGTGCACGCTCCTCAGGGTGGAGGGAAAAAAAAGCTATCGGGTATCTTCAGCACAGATTTTATTCAGAAAAAGATGAAACATCTGTATGTTTTTCACAACAAAGATAACCTCTATTTTGCCTTATGCGTTTCTCAAATATTGAATCCTGAGAAAAACATTTTCGAAGTAGAACAAATAGCGAGGCAACTGCAAAATGATGTAGGTTTATCCATAGATGAAATGGTTAGCTTTGCACATATCGCACGCTTTGAACAACATTTGAACTGCAAAATCATAGTGTTGTACCGAAGTGATGAAAAGAAGGGGTATAGTTTGTTTCAGAACACTAACATGCCTCATGACAAAACCGTTTACCTGTTCTTGCAAGATAACCATTATTACGGCGTCAAAAATCTTAAAGGTGTTTTAGGTACATCCTATGTCTGCCCCTACTGTTCCACCGGTTTTAACAATCAGAAACATCACAAATGCGATTTTCATTGCAACGTATGTCTTGACAAAGACTGTCCTAAATGGTCTAAAAAGACTGTACAATGTGAAGATTGTCTAAGGGTTTGCAGATCGCAGTATTGTTATGATAAACATAAAACAGTGATCGATCCAAGCGGTGATCAAAGTTTATGCAAAACTAGATTCTACTGCCCTAAATGCAATACCGTGCAGGATCAGAGTAAAGGATCGAAAAAGCATCAGTGTCAAACCAATCGTTGTAAAAACTGTGGAGCCAAAGTTGATTCAGAAATCACACATGAATGTTTTATGCAACCTATAATATTTGAAATTCCCGATTAAAAAAGTACGTCTTTTACGATTTTGAGACGAATCAAGAAACAGGTTACCACGTAGCTAATTATATATGTTGCATTGATTTCAAAGGTAGGGAGTGGACAGCAAAAGGGGACAAATGCGTGGCATCATTCTTTAGAAAGTATCGCAAGGAAAAGTATAAAAGTTATACATTCATAGCGCACAACGCTAGAGGGTATGATTCATACCTTTTGTTGAACCATTTAGTGAAGGAAGGTATCACCCCTAACATCATAGCGCAAGGTGGTAAAATCTTGTGTTTTCAAGATGTTGAGTATAAACAGAGATACATCGATAGTCTCTCTTTTCTCCCTATGAGACTGAGCGCTATTCCAAAGGCTATGGGGTTCACATCAGACAAAAAAGGTTATTTCCCACATTTTTGGAATACTGTGGAAAATCAGAATTATGTAGGACCTTATCCGAAACCCGAGTTCTACGGGGTAGACACCATGATGACCAAAGAAAGAGAAGAATTTTTTGAATGGTACAATACATGTACAGGAAAGCTCTTTCACTTCAAGGAAGAAATGGCTCAATATTGTAAGAACGACGTCCACATTCTGAGAAAAGGTTGTATAGCTTTCATGGATGAGATACTTAGCAGTACAATGGTTGACCCGTTTAAATGCATCACCATAGCTAGTGTCTGTTTGCAAATATTCAGAATCAACTTTCTGTCTGAAAACATTTTAGCTATTCCGCCTTTAGATAATTACATCGACAGTCAGAAATCTTTCTCAACACCTTCCATACAATGGCTCGAGTACATCTCTGAGAGAGACAAGATCCCCATCCGACATGCCCTCAATGAAGGTGAGGTCAAATTCGGAAACTATTTTGTGGATGGTTATTATGACGACGGTAGTGAACGTAAGGCTTTTGAGTTTTTAGGATGTTTTTATCACGGATGTGATAAATGTTTTCCTTCAAATTTACCACATCCTCTAAGTAAGAGTTCACAATCCTTTGGGGATGTTTATCAAAATTCTATGGATAGAATTCAGACTTTGCAAAACACTTTCAAACTGAACGTAACTATGATGTGGGAGCATACCTGGAATGAGATGAAAAGATCAAACCAGGATGTTAAATTGTTTATGTCCCGCTTTGACTTTCCTGAGCGCATAAAACCGCGAGATGCTCTGTTCGGTGGTCGAACAAACGCATTACATCTCCATTATGTAGCACAGCCCGGTGAAAGGATTGATTACTACGATTTCACGTCCCTCTATCCTTATGTAAATAAAACAAAGAGGTACCCCGTGGGTCACCCCACTATCATCTTTCGTGATTTCCAACCGTTGGAAAAATATTTCGGGCTTATTAGAGCAAAAGTTCTCCCCCCTAAGGGCTTGTGGGCCCCTGTTCTCCCTTATAGAGTGAAAAGCAAACTCTTGTTTCCTTTGTGTCGGACGTGTGCTGAACAACAAATGCAAAACTGTAAACACTCGGATGAGGAGAGGGCCCTGAGAGGTAGTTGGTGTAGCGTTGAGTTGATGAAAGCCATTGAGAAGGGGTACAGAGTGTTGAAGGTGTTTGAAATATGGCACTTCCCTAATCATTCGAAATATTTGTTTACAGAATACATCGACAGGTTTCTGCAGACAAAACAGGAGAGTTCAGGTTATCCCTCCTGGGTGGTGAATGAGGCCGATAAAAAAGAGTACATTCAAAAGTATGAGGAGAATGAAGGGATCAAACTAGAACAATCACGCATTGAAGTTAATCCTGCGCAGAGATCTGTGGCTAAACTGGCTTTGAATTCTTTATGGGGAAAAATGTGTCAGAGAACAGACAGGACAAACACTACACTGATCAAAGACCCTAGTGAGTTTTTACAATTCATATTCTCGGATATGTATAACGTAAGTCATTTCTCTTTTCTGAATCAGGAGGTGGCATTGGTGCAGTGGCGTTACGCAGACGATAGATGTCTCAAACCGGGTAACGCTAATGTATTTATAGGTATTTTCACCACAGCCTATGCTAGACTTGAATTATACAATGTGATAGATCAACTACAGCAGAGATGCTTATACACGGATACTGACAGCGTCATTTTCAAAAGTAAAGAAGGTGACTGGATGCCTCCTCTAAGTGATTACTTAGGAGGCCTTACGAGCGAATTGGACACAGGTGATCAAATAGTAGAATTTGTCAGTGGGGGTCCGAAAACCTATGGTTACCGCACTCTCAAAGGGAAGACTACGATGAAAGTTAAGGGTATTACTTTAAACTACACCAATGGTGAAATTGTTAACTTGAAATCCTTGACAGAACTGGTTAATGAACATGTGAAAAATCCTAATTCTAACGCTGAAATTATGACTACCCACAATCAAATTGTGAGAGATAAAAGAGGCTTTCACTTAAAAAACAAATCACTGATGAAAAGGTTCAGAGTTGTGTACGATAAACGTGTTCTCTTACCCGATTTCACAACATTACCATACGGATATTAAATAACTAACTAAAAATGATGAATCCAAGGGGATTTGATTCTAGACTTCAGCTTCCTTTTTCTTGTATAGTGTGTGGTCCAAGCAATAGTGGAAAATCTTTTTTTATCAAAATGTTGTTGGAAAATTGTAAGGATTCCATGTCAAAAACCCCAGATCAAATTGTATGGTGTTATATGTGCTGGCAACCTCTCTATGATGAACTGCTGAACAAAATAAACATACGTTTTGTTCAAGGAATACCCGACTCTTTGTGTGATGATGAACTCTTTCCACCGCACAAAACAAATTTATTGGTAATCGATGATCTGATGGAAACAGCTAGCAAGAACGAGGAGGTAGAGAAGGCTTTTACAAAATATACACACCACAGAAACCTGAGCGTCATCTATTTGGTTCAAAATCTGTTTTTTCAGGGAAAAAGTAGCAGAACCATCAACCTAAACACCAACTATATGGTGCTTTTTAAAAATCCTAGAGATAAACTACAGATAAGCATACTGGCACGTCAAATGTATCCGGGAAACAACAAATACTTTTTAGAATGTTACCAAGAAGCAACTGCTAGACCTTATGGGTATTTATTTGTAGATTTAAAAGCATCAACGCTAGATGAACTTCGTCTCAGGTCAGGATTGTTTGCGTGGGAGAATCCTGCAGTGTATATTCCAAAGAAAAAGTTTGTAAAGTATTGAAAAATGTCTGCGCGTTTAAAGAGAAATTTTCAGATGTTGACATCTCTATTTCATGCTACCCCTGGAGAAAGGAAGGTTATATTACGTAAAGCTTCCTCAGATCTCATATTAGCCATCTGCGAATTAGCCCTAAATCTATTGAGAGGAAACATACCTTTAACGTCTCGTCAATATCATCAGTTTAAAAGACAGAAAAAATTAATTAAACTATTTGCTAATAAAAGAACATCTGTGGAGACTAAAAGAAAATCTGTTAACCAATCCGGAGGATTTCTTCTCCCTTTATTAAGTGTCGCAGTCCCCTTCATCAGCAGTTTAATAACATCTGGTCAGAGATAACATGGAAACCGCTGATAAGATGTATTTGGTGCCTCAACACCAATTAGATAAACTTAAAAACATGACGAGTGGAAAAGAAACTGTTAGAAAAATGGTGGAAAATGATATAGACGATGTGATGCGTCATATATTGAACAGATCTGATTTGATTCCTTATGAAAAGGCTAAACTTTATGCATCAGCCTTGCAACGATTTTTAAACATCGTCAAACAGGGGGAAGAGGAAACGTCTCAAATAACCCTTTCCCTACCTACTGAAAATAAGCCGTCGACGGAGGCGACTGAAAATAAACCTTTGACGGAGGATTTACAAACAACCAAAGATGAAATTATTAAAGAGGTTATAGCAAATGTTCCAGTCAGAACCAGAAAAAATGCTTCTTACATCATGGAGAAAATATTAAAGTCTGATGATGTAGCTTCATGGAATGATGAAGGTGAATTTATTTTCAATGGTCAAACAGTAAAAGGATCACACATGTTGGATTTGATTAAAAATCTCACAGCTCCTCAAAAAGTATCTGATGACCGGAGACCGTTAGGCTGGGGTGAACTGTTACAAACTGTCGCTAACTTAAACATTCCATTTTCAACCATTCCTAATGAAGAGGTTAGACGAAAAATATCTGATGTTAAAAAATCCAAAACGTTGTATTCTCCCCCTGCTTCCTCCCCTACAAGTTATGATTCCTCTAATCTTGAACCTGCTTTTAAATCTCCTAGATTTACCGCTTCAAACTGGTTGATTTTTTAATTATTCATATTGTATATTTATTTCATAAATGATGAATCTTTGTAACAATTAATCATGTAATGTTTATCTTTATTTAAATAAAATGCAATTTCAATGATTTTACATGCGTCATCGTTATTATTTTATTTCAAATACAATGTAAATCTTTCACCAGAGTTAACACATTGAATACAATTCTTAACGTGTGTGTTATTTTTTCTAGGGTACATTTTTTTAACAAAAGCTACAACCATATCATCATTTCTTTTTAAATCATCACTATACATAGACATAATTTCATTTAAAGTATAACCTTTAGCTTTATGATATAAAAAGAATACACAATGTTGTCCGCAACAAACAGATTCGAACCTCTGCACTTGTTTAGAGTTATGTATTATTTCCAGACAGTTCCTTTTTAAAAAATAATAAATAGATTCAGGAAAGATGGGGGAATTTGGTCGATTTCCGTATGAATCGAAAAAATATCCTGTGGTTTCATTGATTATATATAAAGCCAGCCAGTGACCCCCCTGGCATGTGGCTCGGGTCGGTATTTACGATGAACAAAGCAGGAAACTGCGTCAATCTGTTCTCGGGTAACTCATCACTAGCAAAAACACCGTAAAAGACTTTTCTTAGAGACGGACAACTTCTCATCAACTCTAAGTTCTTCGGTATCCATGGTTATTGATAATCTACGAGAACGTTTCGACGACTATTGATTTCCAAAATTGAATCAAAACTGGCATACACAATTAGGTTCACAGTCCTCGGAAGAGGGTTTCGAAATCTGAGTTCCAGTCTCATATTACCCGACTTTATTAAAGATAGATGCTGCCCACAGTCATCATCGGGTGTCAGGTTGAATGCGACCAGAGTGTAACCTTGGGTGTAGTCTTGTCTGTTTATAGACAACCCCTGATCTTTAAGTTGTTTTCCTGAAGCTAAAATTAAGGAATGAAACTCACGGACCACATTCCCGTTTTGAAAATCCGGCTGGAATGGCTTTGCAGGGTGTTGTGTCCCATCTACATACAGAGCTATAAACTCTGTATCGTAATGTTTAAAATTAAACGGATTTTTATTGTATGCACCGCTGAAAGCGTCATTATCGACCATTCCGAAAATTAATGTTTTAGGAAGGGGTCCGAGGAACAGGTTCTCTTGGGTACAGATACGACTGCCTGCGGGTAGACTGAAGGTTTTCATAGAGACCCTCTCTAACGGATATTTAGCTGTAGCGTTAAGTAACGCCTGCGCATGACCCAGTTTCACAGCTGGAGAAACTGTTATTTTTTCACAAACAGTGATGCTGAGAGTAATTTGAGATTGTAATCCCTCGGTCCTTCTTTCATTAGACAAAATTCCTCTTTACTTCGAACCATTTTAATTTTTAAATCAACTCCGTTTAGTAAAAGTTTATCTTGAAAAAATATATCAGAATGGATGTGTCCGATCAAATCAAAGGTTTTACTTTCTGAGCTAAAAAGAGCCCTGTTTTTTAATCCATTATTACGACCTTGAGGGTCGGTTACATCCATCTGACCGGCTGTATCTTTATAAAACAACCCGGTTGAAAATTGCGTTTGCAAGGCGTCTGCTCCATAATTCATGATACACTCCATTATTGATCTGTATGGGTAAGTATTGCTTGATTGACTGATGAGGCGATCCCCAAGCATAACATCTACTTGTGAAAATAGAGATGCTATGGGATAGTTAATCATTCCGACCTTGGCATCGTTAGCAATATTTGACCCGTCAGGATTTGTAATCTTACATCTTAGATGTAAAAAGGTGTTGTTCAAGTCCAGGTAGTCTTCTCCATTTCCTGCTACGTAAAACTCCAAGGGTCCGTTATCAGTCAAGGCGGAAAGTGGCGGTATTTCGACATAAGTATATTTTTCAATACTTGTTTGAGTGTAAGGTAACGTAAAAATGTCTAGCTCAGATTTGGTGCATTCAGTTGAAAGACTGTGTAAGAAAGCCATTGTGTTAGAAAATGTTCAATCTTCTGCGTTTGATAGAGGAGGAGGAGGACGAAGCACGCTTGTTGTCTCTTCGTTTGTTCTTTTTCACTCTGCCTTTACTCTCTGCAAGCTTTCGCTTTTTATCTGTAATTACAACTCGCCTCCCAGGAGGCCTCTTAACATTCTTGCGCGCAATCGCAGCAATTCCTGATCCATCCTGTTTTTGATTCCTGTTAATAATGTTGCTCACGACGTCACTTACTATGCCTTGCGCGGCTGTTTTAAAATGCGGTTTTACAATAGATATACCCCTTTTAATAACAGGCACAGCCATCCTAAAAAGCGCTTTGAAGATTCCGCCTAACCCGGAACCATACATAGTCCGTGTTCCTTGATACCCCGGAAGACCACTTCCTGCTTGATTTGTATAATATTCTATAAGATTTCTGGGGTCCGTGTAGCTTATACCGGTCATTTTCAAACGCGAAATGAATGTTTTGCGGGTCTAAAGTGAAGTTTAGCGATGAATTTTCCGTAGAGAAAAGGAATATGTTGATTCTGGTCTGATTTAATTTCAATAACTATATCGTTTATAAAACTCTTGCTCACAGGTACGTAGTGTGGCTTGTCGTAAGTTATTGTGACAATTTCGTTGTTCTCACCGGTTATATGTACACATCTCAACAATGGTACAAAACTATCCCCTACCCTTTGATAATGAATAATATCTGTATACACGTACAGGGTGTAAAATCCTGCGCGGACGTCTACCGGATAGCGAGCCTCAGGTTCATCACGTGTAAGATTTTTCTTTGGTTCCAGACCTAATATAATTGATAGAATACCTTGAGCCCCCAGCGAATAACTTTTATCAGTTACCATACGTATTTTGTATGTATTAATATTATAATGGATTTTTATTTCAAGACCTAACTTTTTTATAGATCTATTCATTTCCTGAACCAGAGCATCTATGTTGCTGTAATACCCCGGACTCATCTGACAGTTGTAAAATTCTTTTTTCATTCCGTCATCGAATCGAACAAAAAATATGCTTTCCCACGCTGTCAACGAGTACCATGAATGAGGATATTGTACTTCAGTGAGAGACACCTCCCAGTCACCCGTCAATTCAATAGGCTTGGCAAATTTGGTCGTGTAACATGAAATCTTGTTTTCAGGATAGATGTCTTTGGATGCGTTGCTCGGGAGAGTCACGTAGAACCCTGTCTCTTCCATGACTATATGATTATGATTTTCATGGCGTTCCTATCAAATCTTTTTAAACTTTGATGTCAATCACATCCTTTGCAGGGATCCAAGAGTTAAACTTTTCAGGCCACCCCACCCAATTAACTAAACACATCTTTCTCCTTTTTTGTATTTTTTCATCTAAAATTTTCTCAATTTTATAAGTTTTATTTTTTCCGACTATAATTTTTTGTAGCTCCTGTTCATAAAATGCCCCGTCAATGTTTTCACCATCCATATCTTGCAGCTTGTAAACCGGAGGATCTCTCGGTATCTGTTCCAAAACGGTGAAATTTTCGTTCGTATAATTTTGCTCATATCCTTTTTCAAAATGTCTTTTCACACGAGAAATCTTTACAATGTCCCCGATCTTAAACTTAAAACGTAGTTTCTTGGTTCTTGAAGGAATCAACCCGTACAAGTTTTTAAAAGCTTTGAATGAATTTGATTCATTAACATCAACAGGTTTCATTTTGATAGAGCTGTGGTAATTATTATTGTAAGCAAGGACCATATCCTGTACCACATCAACGTATTTTCTCGTATTAACAGCTGTGAAATATTTCCACATTTTATTTTTAAACGTCTTGTTAAAACGTTCGCAGACCGAAGCTTTCTGCCCTGTGCCTGTTGCAAAATGTACGATATTATATCTGTTCAATAATCCTTGAAAGCTTTTGTTAAAAAATTCTTTTCCTTGGTCAGTTTGTAGTTTTTTAGGAACTCTCCCATCCATCAGAATAGACTCAAAAGCTTTTGTCACCTCAGCTCCTGATTTGTTCCGTAATACACGTACCCAAGCATATTTAGATAAAATATCTATACAAGTTAACATAAATTTCATATTCTCATTATTCTCTGATAAACTAGTCATATCCACTAAATCGGCTTGCCATTGTTCATCCATGTTTTTCACAAAAACTCTGTTTTTCTTAAATTTAACAGAAACAGGTTTATGCAGAGTGTATGCATCCTGCTCTGCTAGCCAGGTTTTAAGTTCACCATCGTTTACCCGTTTACCAATTTTCTCAACAATAGCTCTTTGCAAACTCTCAACCCCTCCGTAAGATCCTGGGTCTGAGGGCGTGTAATAGATGTGTCTCATTAACTGCTTCGTCATTTTTGTAATAATGAGTCAAATATGTGTGAACTCAATATTTTATTGATTTATATTCAGAAACCTTGGGGGGGGTCTAAAATAAAAGTGTTAGATAAATAATATACTTTAGTTTAAGAATTAAACAAGACACCGCAGAGTCAAAACACACTGTATGAATAAAATTTATATTATTACTTTTCAAAAAAATCACACATTGTTTAAGATACATTAAATAATTTTATTATTAGTTTTCAAAAATCACACACAATTGGTTACATACTTTTTAAAATAATAATATATATATATATATATATATATATATATATATATATATATACAAGATGTAGATATACAAGAGGTGTTAGCGACACATTTCAGACGTTTTATTGAGTAGGTGAGGTGAAATTGTCCATGAGATGTTGAATTTGGTAGCCCCAGTAATCTACATTGTCATTATTGACATGTTCTGAGTACACAGGGGGAGCTTTGTCTTTGATCTTTTTTAGAGCAGTTGCGATATTCATCTCGTTTCGCAAATCGCACACAATCGTTTCAAACGACCCCAACAATTTTTCTAAAGATGGGAGATGCATGTACCCACAGAGATGCAATACTCTCGCTAAGAGAAATTTAAGACACGGGCGATAGAGTTTCTTGAGAAGCCTTTTAGCGTTGATGTGTAGGTAAAATTCTTCCGGATCGTAGAGGCATGAATGTTGGTGTTGCGACGGGTGGTCAACGACGCATCCGTTGCAGTTTTCAACCATATCCTTCTGAATCACCTTCTCAAGGAGGTCCGCTGTGAAAGCCCGAATGATGGAGAGCATAGACGGGGTCACAAACTTGTCATCCTGAGCCTTGAAAGATTCTGAAGTTCCATCCTCACCAGTAGTTTGAAAAAGTTCTGAAGTGGCGTTGTCACAGTTTTGAGCATAGTACAGGTTGACATATTCCTGAGCCATTTTCAGCAGACGTTGCGTTGTCACTTTCTGAGACACGAGTGACTTGTTGAGAGAGAGAGAGAGAGTGTTGCTTGTTTTTATCTCTCAAGAGTTTTGGGTGTGTACTTTAGCACCTCCCCCAACAACCCCCTACAAGGAAAACTGACGTCAGATTCAAAAATGGTCGTCTAATCTTATTTTTAACCTCTGAAGACTTTTAATCAATTCGTTTTCTTCAAACAATTGTTCAATGTTTTCAAACCATTCTTTATATATTTCTTTCCAATCTTCCCATTCTATTTTCACGCAGGAATCACGATGTGAAGAAAATCCCGTATCAGGTGCATTTCTTTTGTGACTGTATAACATCGACAAGCAGACAAAACACGTTCCTTTAACATTCTTTACGATTTGGAGAGCAAACGTGTGCAATGTCACAGCTCTTGTTGAATTCCAAGGTTTGATGAGGATCTTGAATTGTTGCGATGAATACAAATTACCAGACATAAGTTTAGTGTTGAACTCGTAGCAATGGTTAGTGAAACTGCCCCAATCGTTTCGATGTAACGTAAAAACTTCTGTGGCATCTTTACAACTCTCTGTTGAGCTGTTGAAAAATGATACGCTGTCTCTCTCATGATCAAAATTAAATCCCAAGTACAATCCATTTCTTAATTGAAATGTTTTAACCTTGTCTGATTCAGAGATCCGTGAAGATGTACGGCTAAGAGATGAGGGTAACTTTCTTGGAGCTTGTAAAATATTAGCCATCACGTCTGTTCTTGTTTGTTCTTAATCTAAAAAATAAAAATAAAATAAATAAATAAATATATAACATTTTTAAAATGAAATATAAAGTAATATTCTTAAATTAATCTTGTTTTACGTTATAAATGTCAGTTCTTACCTTTTGGTTCCAGTCCGAACAGTATATCATCCAAAGTTGAATGTCAGCGTGTAATGCGTAGATTTTTGAGCTCCTAGATATACTGAGTCACTTATCGTAAACTTTTCTGACGTACAGCGAGGAGGAGGGTTTAGGAGGGGCAGCGTTAAGACATCTTCAAATGTCATTTTTTATCGTATGAAAACAGTATGTTTTGGGGTGTGGGTCATAGACCGTGGGGAGAAAATGAACGATTTTAAAACAATCTTTAATCACTAAAACACCATTAATCATTTAGAACTTGGAGTTAGAAAATTAAAAATTTACTTATGTATACCCTGTATGTGTGTGTGTGTGGGGGTACGTGCGTGTGTCATAACCGTTTGATGGGGGGGTTGACACCGTTGGACGATTCCTGTAATTCCAAAGTGGTGGGGGGTTCACTTATGTGTGTGCGCGCGATAAAAGGGGTGGGGGGTTCACTTATGTGTGTGCGCGCGATAAAAGGGGTGGGGTGGTTGATCGTTAGCGATTACGGTAGCGAGTGTGCGCCTGATAAAGCGTAGCTCGTGACTTGACACCTGTGATGAAACAGAGCCTGTGCGCGCGTGTGTGCGCGATAAAGGGGTGGGGGGCTCGCGTATGTGCGCGCGCGATAAAGGGGTTCATCGTGGGGGTCGTATATATCTATAATAAAACAGAGCGAAGGGCGGGAATTACGGTTAAAATACACGTTTATGATTGGTTGAGGGGAGGGCGGGAAATCCGGGGGTAAAATACACGCTTGTGATTGGACGAAGCGAGGGCGGGACTTTTGAACAAGGGCGGGAAAATACACGCTTATGATTGGTCGATGACAGGGCGGGACTTCCGAGCAAATAAACGCTTCTGATTGGACGAGAGGGCGGGACTTCCTGTCAAATACACGCTTCTGATTGGACAAGGGGGCGGGACTTCCCTTCCAAAAGGGGGCGGGGCTTGATGACGTGGCACGCTCTGATTGACCCAAATGACCTGTCAAAACGAAGTTACAAAAAGTGCCTCATATATCTCTCTCTAACATGCAGGGGGTGGTTGCAAATATGTGAGATGAACCATTTTCATATTATATGTTGATTACACTAAATAAGGCAAGCAGAAGAAGTAACTACATTTAACTACTTTTCCTAGACCTTCAAACTTTAAAACACGTCAGTCTGACCCCCAACATAACAGGAGGGTTAAAAAAAGAGTTTATTCAAGTTGGTCCATTGGTTGTAATGTGTGAAGTATTTCCTATCATGAACATGCAGATGCGTCTCCCATTGGTGGAGACCTTACAAAACCTTTAAACATGTTGATTATATTAAACTTATGTTAATTTAACTGTAGCTTGAGAAGAGCAGGGTCAGCTTTACTCCAGGATTGTTTTCATTTCAGGTGGAGAAAAGAGAAATGGAGGAGCAGAGCAATGAGAGGATGGAGCAGCGTAGAAAGATGATGAGAGAGAGGATAGAGAAACGCTTCAGGGACAAGAAAGAGGAGACAGAGAGACTGATTGAGGCAGAGCAGAAACTGAGGATGGAGAAGGAGCAGCAGAGAAAGAAGGAGGTGAGAGAGAAGATAATACACTGAGGTTACAGATAATATATTTAGGGTAAAAATAATATATTGAGGCCAAAAAATTATTATGGTTACAAATAATATATTGAGGCCACAAGATGAAAAAAAAGATACTGTGGCCCAGCGATAGTATATTGTTGATATAAAACATGTGGCTCCAAAAAAGTATATAAAGATTCAGCACCATTGAGGTTTATATCTTTTCACAAGGGAGGAGATGATGAATGAATGAATGAAGCGTGTAAAACCAGCACATCAGTAGAAACAGTGCTGTAAATGGTGGGGGAAATGCCATGTTTAAGTTTGCTCCCTGTGGAGGACGTGTCCAGTTGTTCTCACTCAGAAAAGTCTGTAGAGGCAGTAGAGACATGTCCAGAATGAAGTGAAGGGTGAAGCTGTGTTGTCTTTCTGCAGACTGTCACAGAGCAGGCCAGTGCTGAGGAATCTTCAGCTTCAGTGATGGAGGAGCTCACAGGAGAGAGAGCGAGCGTTCAGTAAGGGTCAAGATAGACAGACAGACAGATAGAGAGACAGATAGATAGACAGACAGATGTAGTAGTGAGGTACAGTGCAGTTACATCACTACAGTCTGTATAATGAATATATCTGAGTAAATAGTTGTATAAAACACATACTATAGTAAGAAAGTACAGTGTCTATGAACCATGAAGTGACCTGATGAATGAACACATCTTTAAGGCTCTGTGTTTATCCTCCTCCTCCTTCAGGGAAAACGACAGCTCCATCGCCGCTCCTCTCCAACTCTCAGACCTGGACCGGAAGTTGCTTCCAAACCTGGATGAGGTGGACACCCGGGACCAGTCTGAAGAGATGACAAAGCTCCAGACTAAAGCCGTGAGTGAATGTCTTGTCCAGTGTACGCCACCACATTAGTGACACACTCCTGAGGCTAGAACTAGGCCCAGTCCCGTTTCTTATTTTCCCCACTCCCCCTTGTTTCTGAGTGTCCTCTTGCCCCCTGGAGCTGAGTTACAGGGCGCAGTGGATAAATCTCCCCCTATGAAACAGGATGACCCTTCAAGACCCTGGTACGTCATCAGAACACAAATTAAACAGAGCTGCGCTTCATTCCCAGGCGACTAGCGCCACTCTGTAGCAGCTCTGCACCAGTCTGCAGTGATATCAGAGGAGCTGCTGGACTTTAGTTATATTTAGGGCCTCGTTCTCCTTCAGAAGATTTCCAGAACTTCCACAATCACCGTCTCGCTGGAGATTCACAAGGCGACAACAAGAACTGAACCGCCCATCCCTAGGGGAAACAGAGGAAGGGCTGAGGTGTCGGGGCAATGGGTGAAAGATGTGAAGGGATTAAGAATTGTTTTTGTCATTGATGGTATTGTCATTGTTCTTTTTTAGGAGAAGAAGAAAGATAAGGCTCGGAAGAAGAAGGAGCTGAAGGAGCTGAAGAAGCAGCAAAAAAAGACAGTGAAAGAGGAGAGGAAACACCTGAAGCAGAAGAAAGAGAAATCTCAGAAGAAGAAGGAGCTAAAGGAGCTGAAGAAGCAGCAGAAAAAGACAGTGAAAGAGGAGAGGAAACACCTGAAGCAGAAGATGAAGGGGCTGAGGAAAGAGAAGCAAGAGCAGATGAAAGTGATGATGGAGGAGCGCAGGAAGGTGAATGAAGTGGTGACAGAAAGTCTGCTGCAGACGAAGAAAAAACTGAAGGAGGAGAAGGAGCAGCACATGAAAGAGATAATGGAGAAGCACCAGAAAGAGGAGATGGAAAGACAGATGCAGACGGAGCGGAGGCGGAATGAGGAGAGGGAGCGTCAGAAGCGAGCGATGAAGGAGCAGCTGAAGGATGATGAGAGAGAGAAGAAAGAAAGGCTGAAGAAGAGGAAGCAGAAAATGAAGGAGCTGGAGGAGCAGCAGAAAAAGGTGGACAAAGAGTGTAAGGAACGAGTGAAGGAAAAGGAGAAGGAGCTGAGGGAGAAGAGGAAGAGGATGGAAAGATTGAATGAACAGGGGGAGAGAGCTTTGATGCAGAGGCGTGAGGCGGAGAAGAGGCAGATTAAGGAGGACGAGGAGCGAGCGAGGAAGACCCGAGAGGCCTTCATTCAGAATCTGAGGGCTGAGGAGGAAAGGATCGAGAGACAGAAGCTGGAAAAGAAACAAAGGCTGGAGGAGGAGGAGAAAAGGCAGAAGGAGGAGAAAAAGCAGCAGAAGGAGGAGAAGAAGGAACTGAAAAAGAGGGTGAAGCTCCAGATAGAGAGGGATGAGGCACGGAGGAAAGAAAGTGAAGCTGAGGAGAAGATCATTAAGGAGATGGAGAAGGAGAAGAGGAGGAGGTTCAGAGAGGAGCAGCTCTGGATTTATAAGGAGACAGAACGGAGAAAACTGGAGGCAGAGAGCAGGGAGAAGAAGATACCAGTCTGGCTCCTGAAGCTGAGGCCTGGCACGTTCTTCTGGAACTTTAAGTTTTAATTTGCTCCTTTGTAAATAACCTGGACCCCTTGTTTGTTTGATTATTCCCCAAATAAAATTTCCCTCTCCTAGAAGCTTTGTGGAGCTCTTATTTTTATAAAGTTGCAGATCCACTGATGCCTGTACTTGGATCGGAGACCTCCTCCTAGGAAAGTTCTGTGGGTCCAGCAGTGGACGCTGTCCCTGTGGTCTGTGTGTATCCCAATGCCTGGGTGCAGTAACAGGGACACTGTACTGAATAAACACCACCACCCTTCAGATGAGACGTATAAACAAGGTCCTAACTCTTGTAGCGGAAATAGTTATGCACACTTTGCAGTGGCATAAGCACTACATAGCAGAGTCAATCATAATTAATTATTAATTCTGCTAATCTCCATGTTTGAGAGCCATTAAATAATATGTAGTGTCCTTACCTGTCTTAATTTTAGCTTAGACAAGAAGGCCATCTTTACATATTATACAGCAGAATTAGCTAGAATTAACTATTATTAATGAATTATGCTCATTAACCCGCCGTGGGTTCTTGACTCTAAAATTGAATCTGAACTACAAGTTATAATTCCATACAAGAAAGGTGCACACACAAACAAATAACCAAGGATTGCTTCTATCACACAACTGGTGTATTAATTGTAAAATAGAATAATGAATATTGATTATACAAACCGGATTTCAAAAAAGTTGGGACACTAAACAAATTGTGAATAAAAACTGAATGCAATAATGTGGAGATGGCAAATGTCAATATTTTATTCGTAATAGGACATAGATGACAGATCAAAAGTTGATGTAGCAAATGTAACATTTTAAAGAAAAAATATGTTGATTCAAAATTTCAGTGTCAACAAATCCCAAAAAATTTGGGACAAGTAGCAATAAGTGGCTGGAAAAAGGAAATTGAGCATATAACGAACAGCTGGAAGACCAATTAACACTAATTAGGTCAATTGACAACATGATTGGGTACAAAAAGAGCTTCTCAGAGTGTCAGTGTCTCTCTGAAGCCAAGATGGTAAGAGGATCACCAATTCCACCATTGTTGCGCAGAAAGATAGTGCAGCAATACCAGAATGGTGTTACCAGGGTAAAATAGCAGAGACTTTTAAGTTATCATCATCAACCGTGCATAACATCATCAAAAGATTCAGAGAATCTGGAACAATTGCTGTGCGTAAGGGTCAAGGCCGTAAAACTCTACTGGATGCTCGTGATCTCCGGGCCCTTAAATGTCACTGCACCTCAAACAGGAATGTCACTGTCAAGGAAATAACAGAATGGGCTCAGGAATACTTCCAGAAAGCATTGTCAATGAACACCATCCACCGTGCCAGCAACAAGATAATGCCAGACCACTTTCTGCAGCAATCACAACATCATGGCTATGTAGGAGAAGGATCCGGGTACTGAAATGGCCAGCCTGCAGTCCAGATCTTTCACCTATAGAGAACATTTGGTGTCAAAGGTGCGACAAAGAAGGCCCAAGACGACTGAACAGTTAGAGGCCTGTATTAGACATGAATGGGAGAGCATTCCTATTTCTAAACTTGAGAAACTGGTCTCCTCATGGCGCTCTCAGTGTTCTATTCTGAATAAAATATTAGATGTTGGCACCTCCACATCATTGCATTCAGTTTTTATTCACAGTTTGTTTAGTTTTTGGAATCCAGTTTGTACATTAATATAATGAAATGGATTTCCGCAATACTTGAAGGAACAGGGAGATTAATATATCAGGGAACTTCTCTATGATAATTATTACCCTAAGTTCTAAGAAAGGCTATTGTTCATCCCAGCAAACTTTCAGTACCAACCCATGACCCATGAGAGACAGTGATGGGTGTGATGTATGGTTCCAGAAGAGTTTATTTTTACCTTCGCTGCCAGCGATTCCTCCCTCTGTAATTGTTGTTTAACTTTAATGCATGAACATGATTTCGCTTCCTACACTTCGCTGGATTAATGAGTAACAAGGCCATTACAGCACACAGGGATTAGTTCTGCTTACTGTGTGACTGTCTCTCGGTCTGCCTGTCTGTCTTACTGTGTCAGTGTACATCCTACTCGTGTTATATTATGCACCGTGTCTGTCAGAGAGAAGCCTTGACATCTGTTTTAAAACACACTGTGTGAGAGTCTTGGGATGAATGGAGAAACAGAAACAGCTTTCACTTCTAAGTGATAAACAGGTGCTAAAGATTTGATAGAGGTCCTTAATTCCTGTAAACACATTTGTTACTGACAGTGCAGTATGTGTACAGTATGTCCCTTGACTGATAATCTGGAGGATACAACTGTACTCTATACTCTCCTGTACACAGAAATACATCAAAGACATGCAACTTTAAAAGAGAACAGCAGCTAGTGTTTGATGAATGTAAGTCCTATGCCAATATTTGTGTGTGTCTGTAAAGACATATCCATCCATCCATTATCTGTAACCGCTTATCCAATTTAGGGTCGCGGGGGGTCCAGAGCCTACCTGGAATCATTGGGCGCAAGGCGGGAATACACCCTGGAGGGGACGCCAGTCCTTCACAGGGCAACACAGACACACACACATTCACTCACACACTCACACCTACGGACACTTTCGAGTCGCCAATCCACCTGCAATGTGTGTTTTTGAACTGTGGGAGTAAACCGGAGAACCCGGAGGAAACCCACGCGGACACGGGGAGAACACACCAACTCCTCACAGACAGTCACCCGGAGCGGGAATCGAACCCACAACCTCCAGGCCCCTGGAGCTGTGTGACTGCGACACTACCTGCTGCGCCACCGTGCCGCCCCTGTAAAGACATAATTAGAGATAATTCTCTAATATTTATAAAACACCTCTGCTACAGAAACACATCTGTTTTAATGCAGCTACTGTGGGTTTGCTGAGTTCAACAAATGGGGAAAATCTGGCATGTGCCACAACAAGTGAGTGAGTGAGGAAGTGAGTGAGTGAATAATTGAGTGAGTGAGGCACTAAGTGAGGGAGTGAGGGAGTAATGTGATGGACTATTGCTCTGTCCAGGGTGTGTCCCCCCCTTGCACCCTGTATAATCATAATAAACTATGTAAGAGAGGTTCACCATCGAAACACAGGTGAAGTCACATTCACCCTGAAATTGACCACCAAGTGAATCCATTGGCTTTTTGACTAGGGGTCATAAATACAGTTCTATACAGTGGTTTGTATTGTCCTTCTTTACAGTGTCTGAAAGCTGAGCATTTTGGCAGAGTCCTGTTTTGAGGTCAGTGGTACATTTATTTGAGCTGAACCTACCCTTCTGCCTCAATGAAGCAGTCAAACGCTGAAAGAACTCAATGGAAAACTGGATTGTTTTTTTTGTTTTTTTGTTTTGCCAAAGGCCATTTCCTGTTCATCCTATTACTTACAGCAGAAAGCAGAGTAGTGCCATCTTACAACCTGTATACAGTCTGGGCTCTGAATATAGAAATCTGGCTGTCATTAGCCATTAATATCTGCCTCAGTTCACACACCTGACCTCGTTACAGCTTTTCCATACACAACATGGCATACTACTACTACTACTACTAATAACAATTATAATAACAACATCAAAAATATAATAATAATACACGTGATCATCATCTTTATTGATCTTTTAGGTGATTTACATACATTCATTCATTGTGTGTAACCCTTATCTAGTTCAGGGTTGCGGTGGGCTCAGAGCCTACCCTGGAATCATTGGGAGCAAGGCAGGAATACACCCTGGAGGGTGCGCCAGTCCTTCACAGAGCAACACACTCACACATTCACTCGCACTTTCGGACAATTTTGAGTCGTCAATCCACCTACCAACGTGTGTTTTTGGACTGTGGGAGGAAACTGGAGCACCCGGAGGAAACCCACACAGACACAGGGAAAACACACCACAGTCCTCGCAGACAGTGACCCGGAGGAAACCCACACAGACACAGGGAAAACACACCAAACTCCTCACAGACAGTCACCTGGAGGAAACACACAGACACAGGGAAAACACACCACACTCCTCACAGACAGTCACCCGGAGGAAACCCACGCAGACACAGAGGGAACACACCACACTCCTCACAGACAGTCACCCGAAGGAAACCCACGCAGACACAGAGGGAACACACCACACTCCTCACAGACAGTCACCCGGAGGAAACCCATGCAGACACAGGGAGAACACACCACACTCCTCACAGACAGTCACCTGGAGGAAACACACACAGACACAGGGAGAACACACCACACTCCTCACAGACAGTCACCCGGAGGAAACCCACGCAGACACAGAGAGAACACACCACACTCCTCACAGACAGTCACCCGGAGGAAACCCACGCAGACACAGGGAGAACACACCACACTCCTCACAGACAGTCACCCGGAGGAAACCCACGCAGACACAGGGAGAACACACCACACTCCTCACAGACAGTCACCCGGAGCGGGAATCGAACCCCCTGCACCACCGTTGCCGAAGTGGCTAAAAAAGGTCAATGAATGAATGAACTAATGAATGGGTGGATGAATTAATGAATTAACAAAACCCAAATCACATTCATAATGAAGCATAACAGCAGAACATAAGTGGTGTAAACTATTAACATTTTTATCACTTCTTGTCATTAGTAAGATGATTTTACCAACACCATACTAACAACCAGACTTGAAATTATGTTAAATATGCTAAAAAAAAGTGTTAAATATAGTTTTATTATGCAGTTAATTAGTTAATCATATGTTCAATTTTATGGCTTTTTTGCCATAATTTAATGACCGCACTGAAGATAATCATTCATAAGGATGCATTCATGATGACTGGGATTCTATGTTACAACTGAGTAGATCAAACTCCAGCGCAACCCCCATTAACACACCACCACCACGTCAGTGTCACCGCAGCACTGAGGATGATCCCCCATTCAAAACATACCTGCTGTGTGGGGGTCCCAGGCTTTGAGGAACGGGGTGTGCAAAGTATGCACAGGAACAGACAAACTACAATGTGTAACTGAAGAACTGCAGTGTGTTCCTGTACGGTCAGTGGAGCTGAGGAAATGGACAAGGACTGAAGAAGCAAGGACTGCTGTGTAATTAAAGACTTTATACAGCAGCAGATGTCTCTGTTATTAAAGCAGTCACAGTCTTCATAATTAAGCTGTTAAATAAATGATTAAAATACGGAGGCTTAATGGAATTAGTTGCCAGTGCATTTTAATACTGGTATCTGAGAAAAAAAGTCCTTCAAGATGAGTCTACCCATAAAGGTTGCTTTCAGTAAGGAGTTTTCTGATGTGTGGCGCCCTCCTCAGGCAAACAGCAGTCATTACAGATTCATCTAGCGTTTGGTGTGTCCATAAATAATGTATATCGTCGATGTCCAGTTAAAAAACATGTATCTCCCAAAAATAGTAACTTTAGAGGAGGAGGAAACTTTCAAGTAGATCCAAGTAATTTTTGGAGCATTTCTATTGGTCCATTCACAATGTGTGAAGGACAGCTGCTGTGTTTAAATGTAGCAAAATAAAAATGGACACAAATAGAGATACACGTTTTTAATTGGGCTGCGATTATACGTGTCTTAATAAAACATCTGTGACATGCTTTGGTCAAAATACCACAAGGATCAAACCCCACTGCAGCGTTCTCCCCGTGTCTAAACAGCAGCGTGATTGGAGAGACTCAGACGAGGGGCTGGGGGCAAACCCAGTCTCTGCGTAAAGTGCAGCACAGACTCGTTTTTATCCCATGTTTTCAGACTTAAAGGAACACTATGTAATATTTTTACCTTAAAATTACAGCTTCTAAATCACTGTGAATCGTCACTGACCCGTAACTGGAAGAACAGAGCCTCTGTTGTTGCTTCTCTAGGCACAGCACTAAAGGAACTTCACTATGTAAATTTTGGAGGAGGGCAGGAAACCACACTCCCTCTCACGTCCCTTCCCCACTGATTTCAGTACAGTGCTGTAAAAATACATTACATTAGGGGGAGCCCCAGGAAGGAAAAACCCAAATCTTACCTAGAGTACCTTTAAGCAGGCCGCAAGAAACAGACTGGGTGGTCTTCCGCAGTTCCACAGTGTGTGGTTCCGTGGGTTCCAGGGACACACAGTAATGTAGACATTGCACTGAACAAGAAGTATTTTTTCATATGTTCCTTTAAATAAGGTGAATGAAACTCACTGTCCTGGGAAAACTCCAAGCTACGCACTCGTCTGCTGCGCTGATGCCGAAATAGATGTAATGTAGATATGTCTTCGATATGACAGTTGTGAATTGACATTGATATTGATATCTCAGTAACATCAGAAGGGGATAAATAAGTTCAATACAGATATGAAAGCAGAAAGAAACTAGACCCGATGAATTGTCAGGGAAAGTGTCAGGAACGAGGGGTGGATTGAGGGAGGCGGACGCACTCGCTAAAACACAGGATATTTAATAAAGGAAAACAACAACAAAACAAAGAGACTTTAACAAAACGAAAACAAACAGGGAGCCAAGCAGGCTACACTAAATAAGGGGAGCTAAACAGGGCAAACGGGACTGACAGACTAAAGAGTAAACGAAGTAACGAGAGAGACACGAAACAACGACTAGGGAAACAAACACGGAGAAACTGGAGACAGACGGACAGACCAGGAAACACGACCGACTAGACATAGGATAAATGTGAAATGAGAAATGTACGAAAAACAGGACGTGACACAATAGGGCTTAAATACATACACAAACGAGACACACCTGGACAGATAACGAGGACGGGCTGACACATGACACGGACGAGGAGGCGGGACGAGGGCGGAGACAAGGATATAAACAAAACATAGCCATGTGCGAATAAAGCACATGGCGGGGACAACAGACTGACGGGACGAAGGCGTGACAGAAAGACTTCAGACCAGAGAGCACTATTTCGTCCAAAAATAGTGGAATAATTTAGTGCAGGGTTTTTGAAACATTTCTAGTTCTTCCTTTAAAAATATAGAGTAACAATTTATGATTCATCTTTTATGATCTCATCCCTTCCTCCATATATAAAGATCCATTAAGATTAAAGAGCCCAGTGAATGAAGTGAGGCTAAAAATGGCAGTAGCTTTGAAAAGTGTTTTGAAAAGGAGAGTCTCTGTAAGTGGCTCCATAAATCCTCTCTCTCTCTCTCTCTCTCTCTCTCTCTCTCTCTCTCTCTCTCTCTCTCTCTCTCCCTCTCTCTCCCTCTCTCTCTCTCACTCTCTCGCTCTCTCTCAAGGCTGAGGACTTTAATTAACCCGATCAAAAGCCTGAGTTCATACAGCACTGCCCTCCGAGTCTGGGGTCAGTGAGTGGATCATTTCTTCACACACCTGTCAGTACTGAGAGTCAGATTTTATGTGGAACTTGTGAAAAGGCAGAAGGAGCTGAAAGGATGAAATGGGAAGCATGTAATAGCAGGTGTAAAATGTGTGCACCTGGCAATGTGAAAGGCAGCCGTCCTGTGACCTGAGGCCCCGGCCTCAATTAGATCGGGTTTCTTTACGAGGGGATTTCTATACGTTTTTTGAATGTGTTTTTTTTTAAATTTCTTTTCAGAAGAAGCTGAGAAACTTGGAATTAAACTTTCTGGAACGTTGCAGGAACCAGGGAGGGACACTGAGGTGCCCCAGAGGAGCCAGGGAGGAACACTGAGACCCCAGAGGAGCCAGGGAGGGACACTGAGGTGCCCCAGAGGAGCCAGGGAAGAACACTGAGGTGCCGCAGAGGAGCCAGGGAAGAACACTGAGGTGCCGCAGAGGAGCCAGGGAGGGACACTGAGGTGCCCCAGAGGAGCCAGGGAGGGACACTGAGGTGCCCCAGAGGAGCCAGGGAGGAACACTGAGACCCCAGAGGAGCCAGGGAAGAACACTGAGGTGCCGCAGAGGAGCCAGGGAGGGACACTGAGGTGCCGCAGAGGAGCCAGGGAAGAACACTGAGGTGCCCCAGAGGAGCCAGGGAGGAACACTGAGACCCCAGAGGAGCCAGGGAAGAACACTGAGGTGCCCCAGAGGAGCCAGGGAGTAACACTGAGATGCCCCAGAAGAGCCAGGGAGGAACACTGAGGTGCCCCAGAGGAGCTAGGGAGTAACACTGAGATGCCCCAGAAGAGCCAGGGAAGAACACTGAGGTGCCGCAGAGGAGCCAGGGAGGGACACTGAGGTGCCCCAGAGGAGCCAGGGAAGAACACTGAGGTGCCGCAGAGGAGCCAGGGAAGAACACTGAGGTGCCCCAGAGGAGCCAGGGAGTAACACTGAGATGCCCCAGAAGAGCCAGGGAGGAACACTGAGGTGCCCCAGAGGAGCTAGGGAGTAACACTGAGATGCCCCAGAAGAGCCAGGGAAGAACACTGAGGTGCCGCAGAGGAGCCAGGGAGGGACACTGAGGTGCCCCAGAGGAGCCAGGGAAGAACACTGAGGTGCCGCAGAGGAGCCAGGGAAGAACACTGAGGTGCCGCAGAGGAGCCAGGGAGGGACACTGAGGTGCCCCAGAGGAGCCAGGGAGGGACACTGAGGTGCCCCAGAGGAGCCAGGGAGAAACACTGAGACCCCAGAGGAGCCAGGGAAGAACACTGAGGTGCCCCAGAGGAGCTAGGGAGTAACACTGAGATGCCCCAGAAGAGCCAGGGAGGAACACTGAGGTGCCCCAGAGGAGCCAGGGAGGAACACTGAGGTGCCCCAGAGGAGCCAGGGAGTAACACTGAGGTGCCCCAGAGGAGCCAGGGAGGAACACTGAGGTGCCCCAGAGGAGCCAGGGAGTAACATTGAGGTGCCCCAGAGGAGCCAGGGAAGAACACTGAGGTGCCCCAGAGGAGCCAGGGAGGAACACTGAGGTGCCCCAGAGGAGCCAGGGAGTAACATTGAGACCCCAGAGGAGCCAGGGAAGAACACTGAGGTGCCCCAGAGGAGCCAGGGAGTAACATTGAGACCCCAGAGAAGCCAGGGAAGAACACTGAGGTGCCCCAGAGGAGCCAGGGAAGAACACTGAGGTGCCCCAGAGGAGCCAGGGAGTAACATTGAGACCCCAGAGGAGCCAGGTAAGAACACTGAGGTGCCCCAGAGGAGCCAGGGAGTAACACTGAGGTGCCCCAGAGGAGCCAGGGAATAACACTGAGGTGCCCCAGAGGAGCCAGGAAGGAACACGGAGGTGCCCCAGAGTAGCCAGGGAGTAACACTGAGGTGCCCCAGAGGAGCCAGGGAAGAACACTGAGGTGCCCCAGAGGAGCCAGGGAGGAACACTGAGGTGCCCCAGAGGAGCCAGGGAGTAACATTGAGACCCCAGAGGAGCCAGGGAAGAACACTGAGGTGCCCCAGAGGAGCCAGGGAGTAACATTGAGACCCCAGAGAAGCCAGGGAAGAACACTGAGGTGCCCCAGAGGAGCCAGGGAAGAACACTGAGGTGCCCCAGAGGAGCCAGGGAGTAACATTGAGACCCCAGAGGAGCCAGGTAAGAACACTGAGGTGCCCCAGAGGAGCCAGGGAGTAACACTGAGGTGCCCCAGAGGAGCCAGGGAATAACACTGAGGTGCCCCAGAGGAGCCAGGAAGGAACACGGAGGTGCCCCAGAGGAGCCAGGGAGTAACAATGAGACCCCAGAGAAGCCAGGGAAGAACACTGAGGTGCCCCAGAGGAGCCAGGGAGTAACACTGAGATGCCCCAGAGGAGCCAGGGAGTAACATTGAGGTGCCCCAGAGGAGTCAGGGAGTAACACTGGGGTGCCCCAGAGGAGTCAGGGAGTAACACTGAGATGCCCCAGAGGATCCAGAGAGGAACACTGAGGTGCCCCAGAAGAGCCAGGGAGGAACACTGAGGTGCCCCAGAGGAGCTAGGAAGGAACACTGAGGTGCCCCAGAGGAGCCAGGGAGGAACACTGAGGTGCCCCAGAGGAGCTAGGAAGGAACACTGAGGTGCCCCAGAGGAGCCAGGGAGTAACATTGAGACCCCAGAGAAGCCAGGGAAGAACACTGAGGTGCCCCAGAGGAGCCAGGGAGTAACATTGAGACCCCAGAGAAGCCAGGGAAGAACACTGAGGTGCCCCAGAGGAGCCAGGGAAGAACACTGAGGTGCCCCAGAGGAGCCAGGGAGTAACATTGAGACCCCAGAGGAGCCAGGTAAGAACACTGAGGTGCCCCAGAGGAGCCAGGGAGTAACACTGAGGTGCCCCAGAGGAGCCAGGGAATAACACTGAGGTGCCCCAGAGGAGCCAGGAAGGAACACGGAGGTGCCCCAGAGGAGCCAGGGAGTAACATTGAGACCCCAGAGAAGCCAGGGAAGAACACTGAGGTGCCCCAGAGGAGCCAGGGAGTAACACTGAGATGCCCCAGAGGAGCCAGGGAGTAACATTGAGGTGCCCCGGAGGAGTCAGGGAGTAACACTGGGGTGCCCCAGAGGAGTCAGGGAGTAACACTGAGATGCCCCAGAGGATCCAGAGAGGAACACTGAGGTGCCCCAGAAGAGCCAGGGAGGAACACTGAGGTGCCCCAGAGGAGCTAGGAAGGAACACTGAGGTGCCCCAGAGGAGCCAGGGAGGAACACTGAGGTGCCCCAGAGGAGCTAGGAAGGAACACTGAGGTGCCCCAGAGGAGCCAGGGAGTAACACTGAGGTGCCCCAAAGGAGCTAGAAAGGAACACTGAGGTGTCCAGAAGAGACTGGGAGGACCACTGAGGTTCCCCATATGAGTCAGGGAGTAACACTGAGGTGCCCAAGAGGAGCCAGGGAGGAACACTGCAGGGAAATGAGAGGCCACATGGGGGCACTCTATTATAATACAGCAAGAAATATGTTGAGGGCTCTGTCACTTCTGACCAGACCACACCTGGATGTAAACCTGTCCAGCCCAAACCAGCACTCTTTATTTTACAAAGTATATTCTATAAAAGCTTGCTGCAGTAGTTATAGTGGTGGCTTGGGGGGTGTGGGAATGCAAATAAATAAATAAATTCATTATCTGTAACCCTTATCCAGTTCAGGGTCACGGTGTGATTCCAGAGCCTACTTAGAATCATTGGGTGCAAGGCGGGAACACACCCTGGAGGGGGCTGCAGTCCTTCACAGGGCAACACACACACTCACACATTCATTCACACCTACGGACACTTTTGAGTCACCAATCCACCCACCAACGTGTGTTTTTGGACTGTGGGAGGAAACTGGAGCACCCGGAGGAAACCCACCCGGACACAGGGAGAACACACCACACTCCTCACAGACAGTCACCCGGAGGAAACCCACCCGGACACGGGGAGAACACACCACACTCCTCACAGACAGTCACCCGGAGGAAACCCACCCGGACACGGGGAGAACACACCACACTCCTCACAGACAGTCACCCGGAGGAAACCCACCCGGACACGGGGAGAACACACCACACTCCTCACAGATAGTCACCCGGAGAAAACCCACCCGGACACGGGGAGAACACACCACACTCCTCACAGACAGTCACCAGGAGGAAACCAACACAGACACAGGGAGAACACACCACACTCCTCACAGACAGTCACCAGCAGCGGGACTCGAACCCACACCCTTCAGGTCCCTGGAGCTGTGTGCCTGCGACACTAACCTGCTGCACCACCGTGCCGCTCAAATAAATAAATGAATAAAATAAAATAAAATAAAATAAATAAATAAAATAACTCTCCTATTATTTTTTTAACTTCAGTGTCAAGATTAGTGTCAGATGAGAACTGTGGACCAATGGATGAGGAGGGGATGTCCCCACTGTTCTTCTGACCAGAAAAGGGAAGACGCTCTTATCATCATCATATGCTACTTTTAATATATTGGTAACCAGCTCAAAATATAAAATAAAAGTCCCTGAAATATTGGATGGCTTTACCTGTTTTCTTCACACATACCCTGTAGTAGTTCAATTACATGTTTTAGTTGATGGGGTGGGGCAGAAATTCTGAAACAAATCTGGTAACAGGGGACCGCTGGTGAACGTCTCTGCCTTAAGGGGTTCCTTCCTGGTGAATGGTGCTCTATAGAGTGGCTCTCTGCTGTATTTGGGAAGAGGATTAGATTTGTCTGTGTAAAAGTGTTTCAGCTGCTTCATTTATTCGATAATGACTCCAGTAATAATCAGCTTGATTTAACGAAACAAATGATGCTCCTAATGACAATCAGAAAGGTTTGTGTTTATATTTCACATCACATGCTGCTGAGATAATAATCACAACACAGCCAACATTTACTGAAAACAATTAAAATCATTTTTAATCAAAAGAATCAATAACACTACACATATAGGTAAAGCCCTAGCACTGATACATCTCACTGAACAGTCCCTTCCTCTCCTGAACCTCTTCCTTTCAGACCCAGCACTGATTTCTGTTCAGTGAACGCACATATACCTGAGGATTTGATTTCTGAAAGGGAACAGGATTTTGAAGAGCAGCTGAAATGAATGCAGCACCTCATTCTTATTGAAGCAAGGTTATGCTCATGAGAAAGTGTGTTTGAAAAGGACTCCGTTTCTGTATAAGCCTGTATTCACAGAGTCAATCTCAGTCTGTTGATTCTCTGTATGTCTGAGGACATAGAGACGACTAAGAAAAGGATTAAGGGCAGTCAGGTGTGTATTAGACGCACTCGTTTCAGACTTCTCTATACTGTTGTCCAGATATTACTGAGGTAGTGGACAATCACAACAGTGTGTGTGTGTGTGTGTGTGTGTGTGTGTGTGTTCCGCAGACACAGCAGGGGGGCTGCTTACTTTGGAGTGATCCATCACCCTGAATACCTGGAGAAGAGCTCAGGAGTCAATAACTGGCCACAGATGCAGGACTAGAGGATCAATAACACAACTGCATTGACCCTGAGTTACTGCATGTCCAGCCACAACCACTAGATGTCACTAAGTAACTAGAACATTGTCTATTTTAGAGCAAGCACAACAAGGTTTTTTTTTCCCCCAAAATTATTTGGGAGATTAATGACATTGTGTCTCTGCAGGGCTTCAGTTAATACAGCTTTTAGGAAACACAATAAATCCCATTCATATTAATATGTCTTAAAATTTCATAGGTCTTGTCAGACTGGGACCACCAGCCCACTACAGAAACGTTTACATAGAAAATCCTATCCATAGATTTGTTTTGAAGACACTTTTGGATATGACACTTATAAAAGGCTATTTAGAAAATATATGTGTTATGATTCCTGTGGATATTTAGTACTTGCTTCTTCAAAAGCTAGAACATTTTATTTTGTTGCTTTCCAATTAAAAGCATGTATCTCCATTTTTGTGGAATATTAGATAGACAGACAGACAGACAGACAGACAGATAGACAGATAGATAGATACTTTATTGATCCCCAGGGGAAATTCAAGATGTAGTTTACTACATCATTTGAACACAGCAGCTGTCCTTCACCCTGTGTTAAATGATGTCATGATCAATGGACCAATAGAAATACTTGGAATTACTTGGAAATAAATCTTTTTACATCTACCTCAGCTGAAAGTTAAGTTTTTTCTTCTCCTGTAAAGTGGCTCCTCATCATTTAAAGGAACAGGAGCCAAAACTGCCCATTCTGAAACTGGCTGTTTAGACAGGGGGAGAACACTGCTGTGGGTTTTGATCCTTGTGGTGTTTTGACCAAAACAGGTCACAGATATTTCATTACAAGAACACGAAGTATGATTCGGTATTTTTGTTCCAGGGCTCCACCCACTTGTGGAAAAGGGTGAGAATATTTACACGTTAAGCATGATGTCATACTCCACAGAGGGCTTGAGAGAAACAGGAAGTGGGATTGGGTTAAACAAACATAAGCTCTGATTCTAGGCAGTTGGCTGTAAGAAGCAAGCGCTCTGATGTCGATCACATTGGGCCGCACTGTTATAGGACATGTTTACTGGAGGAAAAGCAGCGGTCACTCTTTAGCCTCAAAAGAATCATTTGTGACTTCACAGTTAGCAAACAAAAGACAGACAGGACGAATCAATGTCAGACACACTTCTGTATTCACACAGCATATTTCAGAGACAAAGACCTGGCTAATCTATCACAGACTGAAACATGCCAGGTATATTCTCCTACGTTCCTCATCTCTAGGGCAGAGGCCTGTCTTCCTTGCTTAAGCAGCTAACCTTAAGCTTAGCTCAGTCTAAACCTGAATGTTCACTGATGTTGGGTGATTAGTTCTGGATCACAAACACCACTTAAACTCATCCCAAAGGCCAGGGATATAGTTAACATCACTCCAGAGAAAAGTGTTCCTCCACTCCCCAGCTCAATGCTAAGGGACGTTGTCCTCATCTAGGCTACATTTGAGCATAGTGAGCCTAGGCTCATGTGCCGCTGCTTCAGAGTCTCTTTCTGTTGGTTGATGCTTCTCCAAAGTTAGTCTACAAACTTGTGGAGTGGATGTGTGAGTGAGTACGAATGACTGAATGCATGAGTGTATGAATGAGAGAATACTGCGAGCGAATGAATGTGTGAAAGGATCACTGAATGTGTGTGTGTGTGTGTGAGTGTCTGCAAAAGCCTGAATGCATGAGTGAGAGTGAGGGCATGTTTGTGAATGAATGTGTGAGTGAGTGAAAGAGAGAATACCATGAGTGAATGTGAGTGAACGAGTGTGTGAAAGGGTGAGGGTATGAGTGGGTTTTTATGAGGGAATTTGTATGTTGGTGAATAAATGTGTGAATGAGTGACTGACTGAATATGTGAGTGTTTAAATGCAAGAATGAGTGAGTGTATATTATATGTATTTGGGAATGAATGTGAGAAAGTGCCTATGTCAGTGTGTGTGTGTGTGTGTGTGTGTGTGTGTGTGTGTGTGTGTGTGTGTGTGTGTGAAAGGGGGATTGTATTAGTATGTGCGTGAATGTATGAGTGAGTGAATATGTCACTGTATGTGTGTGTGGGTGTGTGTGTGAAAGGGGGAATAAATGAGTGCATGCATGGTTGAGTGATGTGTGAATGAAAGTGTGAGTGAATGAATCAGTAAATGTGTGTGTGTGAGTGAGTGTGTGAAAGGGGGATTGTATTAGTGAGTGAGTGAATGGATGAGTGAGTGAATATGTCAGTGCATGTGTGTGTGAAAGGGTGAATAAATTAGTGCATGCATGGGTGAGTGAGGTGTCAATGAAAGTGTGAGTGAATGAATCAGTGAATGTGTGTGTGTGAGAGTGAGAGTGTGAAGGAGGGATTGTATTAGTGAGTGAGTGAATGTATAAGTGAGTGAATTATCAGCCAGTTTCACAGGTGCCTCACATGTGAATACTCCCTGTATTATCATGTGTCTCAGGATGGACTCTTTTCTTTTATATTTGAGCCTGTTAGTCACCTCACCCCCACAAAGGTCACTCCCTAGAAAGAGTCGCTCAGCCTCAGTTCACACTGCATATGAAGGGTGACTCAGGTCGTTTTTTGGTTCCTGAAGTGCTCTTACGAAGGAATCAAAGCTTCACTCACTGAAACCTCTGGGCTATATGCCATTAAACCATCAGTCCTTAGTCAGCACATTTCACAGGTCAGGTCCTCCATTAGCCTCTGATTCTGTGTGAGTCTGACACCGAGGGCATCATTTCCTCCATAACCCCTTCACGGCAGAGTGGGAGCTTTCACAAATCCCGCAAAATCTTTAATATTTCAGTCAAAAACCAGAAGCCGAGGGAGCGGAGCTACGAGAGCGGAGCGCTGTCGGGCGGAGATTGGTGGAGCAATTAGAGCGGCTCCACACTGCTCCGTTTGATCAGTTCTACGCCTGCCACCGGCTTAATGTGGCCATTCAGCATTCAGCCAGAATGAGGATTAGCCCAAAAAAAAAACGGCAGCCTGCTGTCTGCAGAGCCTGCTAGCGTTCATGCTAATGAAGAGACGTTGTTTTGACATGCGGCAGAATGACTTCAGCTCATAGTAACACTGGGAAAGACAAAGTCAACGTGCTGTTATTAGAGGTGGACTGAACACAGGCTTTAAATAACAACTCTCCCCAATAATAATAAACATGTTTCAGAACTAATCTTACATTCAAGGAGCAGCCAGTCATTTCCCCTAATGACTTTTCTTCACACTATAAACCATTACAAGTCATTACACTGACACCTAGAGGCCTGGATGCATCAAAGATTCTGTGCAAAGGAGAGTTCAGATATGGCCTCCTCAATGTGGGGAACCCACTCTGTGGAGGATAAACTAGTTTACTCAGAGACTACAAAGCAATTTGATTAGTGTTTGTCGTGTTACCGGACTCTGGGCAGGACTGGTATGTCCCAATGCTCCCAGCATGCACTGCAACCTCCCCGTCTTTGCCATTTTCTGGTTATTTTAAGGGTTGTTGTTGTTGTTGTTGTGTGTGTGTGTGTGTGTGTGTGTGTGTGTTTTTGTTTGGGGTGTGGTCTGAATTATTGTTGATTATGGCATTTTTATGTGTGTTTGGGCTTGGTGTGTATCGAGATGAAGGAAGGGTGTTGTTTGGCATGTGGCAGTGAATCTCGCTCTTCTGTCAGCTCCAATAATGCCCCGTTCTCTTGTGCCCTTTTTAGTGCATCTGTTGAAATGGCTGTTTCTCAATACCAGGCTCTGTTTTCACCACAATATTAAAAATAAATAATAAACATGAATAATATATAACTAATAATATTGGTATCCACAGGGCGATTATGTCTAGGCTGAGATACAGAAACCAACTGCGGTGTTGCTCTTGAATGAACATAGTTCAAGCTCCGCAGAGTGGAGGACAGCCATGTTAAAAAAAATAAGTTCCTTGCAGAATCTAGGCCACATCCCATTGTAATCCTAGTCTTCACTCGGTGTCAGTATAATCACTGTTTTATAATGTTTCGAAGAGTCACTGATTGTTGCTTTAATCTGAAAAATGTAATAGCGGAGTGTATGAAAACAAAGTAAGTTAAAAACATACAATTGCACTGGAATATGGTATATTTCTGTTCCTTAAAGGGAATGTCTACGATTGTGGGGAAAAACACAGTTCTAAGCTCCACAACTTTTAAGGTGGAACCGTGTGTTTGAGGGAAAAATAATGACTGTTCTTTGTACGTGGCTGAAGTTTAACTTCTCTGTAAGTTTTTATTTACTGTTTGCATCACCACAAAAAACTAATTTGTAACTGGAGTTGTTTAGTTTTGTAGCACGTTCGGTAAAGCACTTAGCTAGGGTGACCAGACGTCCTCTTTTACCCGGACATGTCCTCTATTTTAGACTTAAAAAAATGTCCGGGCGGAATTTCACAAACGTCCGGGATTTTGTTTTTCTAGAGCTTACATAGAACTTCGAGAAGTTTCGTTCACAAACTAGTCCCGCCCTCCCCTACTCCGATTGGTTCGCTTGAGTGAGAAGGGGGCGTGGTGAAGTAGTGTAAAATCTTCTGATTGGACGGTCTGTCTGTAGAGCTACCGTTATTGGTCGATAACCTTCTCTGTAAACATTTAATTGGTCAGTCTGCACGTCAGTAGTCCTTGTTTACGTCAGGCAAAGCTCATGTACCTACCCTCATCTCGAGCAGCTATGCACACATAGGTTCAGCTAATCATACTTACATACCCCCACCACCACCGAGACGTGTCCTCTTTTTCACCATCTCAGATCTGGTCACCCTAAATTAGCTCTCTCCTGAATCTGGAGACATTTTCCACGTTTAGTGACATGAAACAGCAAAAATAAGTCAATGTTACCCACATATGGAGCAGGAATAGATGAAAATCCTCATCTTGGTTCATGCTTTTCAACCTTTGGAGTTCCCTCTGTTGTCTAAACACTCCAGATGTGTCTGCCGTGAGAAGAGAAAGAGAGAAAGTCTAGCATACTGGACCGAAACAGTTTGTTTTTTTACTCATTTACAGACACTGGGGCTTCATATTGAGGGCTTTGTTTTTTAAAGCCAATCATGAATTTCGCCTTTAACTAGAGGCACTGGAAATATATCCTTGTGTGGACCACCCCAGTGTTGTGAATGGTACCACCGCAGTGACATTTTCTATGAGAGTGTAGCTGTTAAAATGTCATTTAGCTCCTGGCACAAAAAGGATTAAGATTTAATGCTGCACACCGGCATCGTAACTGCCCCCCACTCATGTGGTCCTCTCTCTTTTTTCTCTCTAGCGTTTATGAATTAAATTTAATTATTGCTTGTTTTGCACAGGTTTATTAATCCCTCTCAGGCCGTAAGACGCTCCGAGATAGCTCTGAGATGCTAATGTTTCTTGCTTAGGTTTGTAACTCACAGCCTTGGTTTTCTCCAACAGAAACAAGGCCCTTTATTTCCCCAGTTAATAAACATTATTGGCCTGCTGTTTTCCTGCTCTTCCGGAAGCTGATTCATTTCCTCCAGGAGAGAGGCAGTTATTTCTACATGACTCCCTCGCTCATTACAGCTCATAAAGGACAGAGAGGAACAGATGCTTTAATCCTGGGAGAATAGGTTTTGAGGGTTTGTAAATATCCAAGGTTAATAACAAAGGTAATAATATATTGTCAATATTAATTAAAAAATGAAATGACAGGAACAGTAAAACCAATAGTGTTAGTAGTAATAATGGGCTGTGTTTATGTTGTCCAGAGCAGTCATGAATATTTTTCATTGTATTGAAATGCTTTCTAAAAGAAACACATTTCAACAATGAAGTTTACTGGACTCAAGATGGGCCCCTCAGCCGTGAATGTTGAGGCCATGGCCACAGCTGCACTATATACATGTATACACACACACACACACACACACACACACACACTGATCTGCCATAAGATTAAAGCCACCTCCTTGTTTCTATGCTCACTGTCCATATTATAGGACATACAGAAGCACTATGTAATTCTACAACTAAAGACTCCATGGTCATTGCTCAGCAACATACTGAAATGTTGGCTCTGAATTTAACCGGAGAAGCAAAGACAATTAGTCAATGCACCTCGTTCAGCTCTGAACAAAAACCAAACACATTTATGTTTTATTTCATTTTATTATTTCTACATCTTCCTGTAAAATGACCCGTCCAGCTCCACTGGAATTTATTTGAGGCTCTGAGCTCTTTCTGGAACATCTTTATCTTGACACGCCCATGTTGGCGCTAAAGAACCTGCTGTTCTTTGGTTCCAACTGTAATAAAAAATCACAGAAACCAACTTTTGTTGGTGGAAATGCACAGAATGGTTCCAAATTATGTTCACGAATGGGAACCGAACCAGTTCTATGTTGGTGGCTAAGGGCAGCCATCCCAGTTCCCAGGGAGCAGTTGGGTGGTAGGTGCTTTGCTGAAGGGTACCTCAGCCATGGATGCTGAAGGAGGAAACAGCACTGTTCCTTCACTCCCCCCGTCTTCGTTTTTCCTGCTGGTCGAGGGGATTGAACCAGTGTGTTTTGTTTTTTTGTCACATTCTAATCCTGCTTCTCTTACAGTGTATTGAGGTGAGGATGGAAGCCGGGACCCAATGACCTTGGAACTGGCCCCTGGCAACACAGACCAGAGGAGGGAGGGAGAGGGAGTGGTTTCCTACCCTCCTACAGAAGTTACATAGTGCAGTTTCTGCAGTGCTGACCCTGAGGTAGCAATAGCAGAGGCTCTGATCTCTATATTACAGCTCAGTGAAGCATCACAATGATTTTGAAACCCAAAATGAACCATGGAACCTGTTTTGTTTTGAAACATAGTCCTCCCCATAGTCTTTGTTGTGATTTCGATCAGCACATTAAGGTCTTTGTTACAGCACAAATGGATCACTACACCTCACCAAATAGCAATCTGGAAGGCATAGGGTGAAAAACAAATCCAATTACATGCACCTTAGAATTACTGTGAAAAATTCAGATTCCGAGAGAGAGAGAGAGAGAGAGAGAGAGAGAGAGAGAGAGAGAGAGAGAGAGAGAAAGAGAGAGAGAGAGAGAGGGAGAGAGAGAGAGAGAGAGAGAGAGAGAGAGAAAGAGAGATAGAGAGAGAGAGAGAGAGAGAGAGAGAGAGAGAGAGAGAGAGAGACATCCATGGTGTTATTTTAATATCTTCATTTCAGAGAAGCTGTTCTAAAGCTGAGTTTTCCATCTCTGATCAAAAGAAATGAAACTGATTTGTAGCACATTCCGCGTGTGAACAGGTGGATTATTCTCAGATGGGCTGCTGATGAACTGAGATGGGTTGCCAGATCTATAACACCATGAGGCTGGGCTGGATGTTTGCGCTGGATTACTTTTCTGCTCAAATCGCCCACTACCTGATTTTAAATGGAAATGCTGAGGGCTGGAGAAGAACGTGGGCGCTGTAATGTTGCCGTAATGAAATGATACGTGTCTCTCAGAGAGGAGTGTGGAGAGAACAGATGGCCTGCAGGAGATAAGACAACAGACTGTGAGCGCTAACGTGTGTGTGTGTGTGTGTGTGTGTGTGTGTGTGTGTGTGTGTGAGTGGGTAAATACTTGTACAGCAGTGAGTAAAAGTCAGAGAGCATCCCTCATTTATCTCTTCAGGTTATTCGTTTTGTCAGAAAATAATACTGATCAGCCATAACATTAAAACTATCTCCTTGTTTGTACATACATTTATCATACATTTATACTCTTACAGACCGGTGTCCATCTGTTGTTCTGCATACTATTTGGGCCTCCCTTTAACCCATTCGTCAGTGCTCAGGACCACAACACGCTGACCCTTCAGTCTCACTGCTGGACAGATAATTGTCCACCATAAAAAAAAAATAGGCAGAAAATAACTGAAATCACGCTCATCAAAGCCTGCCCCTGGACAGACCTGAATAGTATGGGCACAGGGTTTCTAAGACGTCACATCATTCTGTGATTTCAAGTGTTTCAAACTCATTCTGACCATTTTTTTTTATTTGTTTACACCCTGTAGATCAGTTAGAGTTACAGTCAAGAGCATCTACAGCTAAACACTAAACACCTAGCTCAGGACTAGAACATCTGCTGCATGTCAAAACTGTGATCTCCTTTTTACATCCTCTTCATCATCATTTCTTACAGGAGTCTACAGCTCTCAGCTGCAGAATAAATCAGTTATTTATAAGAACATACCATTAATACTCCAGATTATTAAATACCTACAATTTCAAAGACTAGTATTAGTTTTTCTGTATCAACTCTGAATCTAACCTGTAAGTTCTGTACAAATGTGACAGAGCCTGGAAAACTAAACAGAAGAGAAGAGAAGAGAAGAGAAGAGAAGAGAGGAAAAGAGAACAAGAGAAGAGAAGAGAAGAGAAGAGAGGAGAATAAGAGAAGAGAGGAGGGGAGAAGAGAATAGAAGAGAAGAAGAGAAGAGAGGAGGGGAGAAGAGAAGAGAGAAGAAGAGAAGAGAGGAGGGGAGAAGAGAGGAGAAGAGAAGAGAGGAGGAGAGAAGAGAAGAGAAGAGAAGAGAGGAAAAGAGAACAAGAGAAGAGAAGAGAAGAGAAGAGAAGAAGAGAGGAGAGAAGGGGAGAAGAGCATAGAAGAGAAGAGAGAAGAAGAGAAAAGAGGAGGGGAGTAGAGAAGAGAAGAGAAGAGAAGAGAGGAGAGGAGGGGAGAAGAGAATAGAAGAGAAGAAGAGAAGAGAAAAGAGGAGGGGAGAAGAGAAGGAGAGAAGAGAGAAGAGAAGAGAAGAGAAGAGAAGAGAAGAGAAGAGAAGAGAAGAGAAGAGAAGAAGATAAGAGAGAAGGGGAGAAGAGAATAGAAGAGAAGAGAGAAGAAGAGAAAAGAGGAGGGGAGAAGAGAAGGAGAGAAGAGAGAAGAGAAGAGAAGAGAAGAGAAAAGAAGAGAAGAGAGGAAAAGAGAAGAAGAGAAGAGAAGAGAGGAGAAGAAGAGAAGAGAGGAGGGGAGAAGAGAATAGAAGAGAAAAAGAGACGAGAGGAGAAGAGAAGAGAGAAGAAGAGAAGAGACGAGGGGGAAGAGAAAAGAAGAGAGGGGAAGAGAACAAGAGAGGAGAAGAGAAGAGATGAGGAGAGAAGAGAAGAGAAGAGAAGAGAAGAGAAGAAGATGAGAGAAGGGGAGAAGAGAATAGAAGAGAAAAGAGAAGAAGAGAAAAGAGTAGAGAAGAGAAGAAGAGAAGAGAAGAGAAGAGAGAAGAAGAGAAAAGAGGAGGGGAGTAGAGAAGAGAAGAGAGGAGAAGAAAAGAGAAGAGAAGAGAATGAGGTTTCTAAAAGCCCACCTCTGTAAGAGTTCAAATCAGGATTCTTTCTATGTCTAGAAAGCATCAAGATATATTTTTTTATTTCCATACAAAACAAAAAAGAACAGTGTGTTGTGAGCTGTGAAAGAATATTTTACTCCCTGGCTTTTCCTTGATTTTAACCAATCAAATACTAAACAAACAGCTGTTATTGCACTTTTAGCAGAATTACAACAAATCTAGACTTCATCTCTTATGCTTCATCTGGATAATAACGCCTGAGAAAGGAAAAAATGAGAGGGAAGAGATGAGGATGAGAGAGGAGAGTAAAAGGGTGCTTTGAAAGGGCAAGGCTCAAACTCACAAGAAGATGTGAGACGATGAGAGATAAAAAAAAATTGAAAAAAGAGGCTGACAGCAAAACAGAGAAAGAGAGAGAGAGATGTAGCATAAGCTGAAAGGCATCCCAGCGGAGTCAGCAAGTTTGGAGTTGGCCAGTAACTCGTCTGAGAGCTGTCAGTGGGCGGAGTCAGGAGGCTGTTGCTAGGCGATAACTCCAGTCATTGTTGGCTTTGTGAGTTCATTTTATTGAATCTCTGCTTCTTTGGCTTTTTGCACACATTCATGGTCAGGGGCTGGAAGGGGGTGGCGTCTTCAGATGCAGGAGACTGATGTATTATAATCATATACAATTACTCTGAGTAATTTAACTGAAGTAATTAAATCCTAGAAAAAATACAACATTAAAAATGATAATGGTAACTTTTCCAAAAAGTTCAGTGGTTATTCTACTACTCCCCACACAGTTGTTTACCAGGGTGGTCTCAAGCTGAATTCATAGTTTACTCAAAGACCATTCTCTGGCTTTGTACAATTATTTGTTTTATTTATTTAAATATACACTTATATAGTGCCTTTCTAGAAACCCAAGGATGCTTTACAGTCAACACTCAACATTCAATCCACACACACACTGGCGAGAAGCGGCAGCCATACACGCACAGTCCTGGAGGACTGCATCAGGTGCTAGGGTTTCACCCAGGATAGAGCACCAATCCATATCTGGGCACACACACATTCAGACACTCATTCACATACACACACCAGGACAGTTATAACAGAAGCCAATTCAACTAACCTCCATGTTTTTAGACTGTGGGAGGAAACCCACGCAGACACTGGGAGAACATGGAAGCTCCACCCAGACGCGACTAGAACCCAAGATCCCAGCGTTGAGAGGCGAACGTGCTAACCACTAAGCCACTGTGCAGCCAAAGTGAAGATTCATGTGAATTTCTGGCAACCCAGCATGAAAAATCAGCCTTAAAACTTCCCCTAACACTAAACCTAATCCTAACCGTACCCTTAACCCTAAACTCATCTTTAAAGGAGCAATCTGTAATAATGACAGCAAGTGCTTAATATGAGTATTGCACGTCACATTCAAAATGGTGGAGAAATTTCTCTGCCGCTTCCCCCACTTCCCCAATTGTAAAGTCCATGTGCGTTGCCAGGTTGAGGAAAAGTGTACATCATTTCATTAAACACTTACCTATGCTACCAAAGGTAAAAAGTGAATGAGCTGCCAATGTTTTTCCTGTATTTACCAGCTTCATATTTGACTTACAATATCCACACGAAATATTTCACAACACGAGGCATTTATCTTCCTAATTGTTCTTCCCTTCCACCTTAAATTTAATATTAGAAGGCAGATGTTTGCTTATTATTTACAGGTTTCATATTCAAGGTTTAGTTCCACTTTACATGGGTCAGCGTATGAGGCTAATACTGGTGGTGTTTGCCATGCAGCTTTCTATTTGAATTTTTCATTTAACCTAAGGTAGGGGACTATATGAGGATAAAGTTACAGTAAAAACAACATTAACTCCCAAATTTATTGGTTGAAGACGCCCAGACCACAGAGTTTATATCTGTTATCCGCACTCTACTTATTATATTCATCTAAAACATCTGTAATTTTATAGTTTTTCGGAAATGACTTGCTCACCTTTTGAGGAGAAAATCTCCCTGGGATCTAAGCCATCTCCATCTTTTAAATACTTTGCCAGTATTTTCCCTGGTTTTACTCAGTCTGACTGCTGATGCTGAGGCGTTTTAAGTCTGGTAGAATCTAACACCATCTCTTTTCACTTATTTGCAACCTGGGAATGGGTCTCCGCTGAGAAGAATATCCTGGCTGCAGCACAGCTCTCAGGGATGCCAGTGCTTCAACTTAGAATATTTCCTTAATCTCTGACGATGCCTACTGGTCATTGTTTGATTTAGTACACTAAATACATTGCAGATTGCTCCTTTAAGCTTCAAAATGTTAGAAACAGCAGTGCTTTGTGCTTGTGTAAGGCTGTTGTTAAACATAACCTTAACCCCAGACCTAACTGCAAGCTCTGAAAGATTAGAAATGGTGGTGTTTTTTTTAAATCATTTTTTATCATTTAATCATTTTACTCTTTTTATGTATTTCCTTTTACTGCAGGTTTTTCATTGTTTTATTGGACGTTTATGATTTTTATTATTGCTTTTGTATGGTGCTCTATAAATAAACTTGACTTGCCTTACCTTGCCTTTTGTGCTTGTTTGACACTCACAAATAAACAGATTACAGTGCTCTTTCTGTAGCCCTTCTTCAGGTACATACCAGAGAGTTTGAGTTTAGTGAAACAGCACCACCAGTGGATAGGACCTTGCTTAGTGACAGAAATAATACTAATTGTATAAAGCTGTTTGCGCCTCATCAGTTGTAAAAAAAAAAAAAAAAAACTTTTATAGAATTTGTTTATTAGAGGTACAAATAAGTTTTAAAGTGTTTTTGTAACATATTTGTAATTTTTTATTTTATGATCATTGTTGTATTAGTATTAAATATGAGAATTGTAATTTTATTTAACAAAAAATAACTTCCTGATAATAAATAGTTTGAAAATTTCCAGTGAGAAATATTCATCACTGCATCTGATTTGTTTTGTTCTTGGGCAACAGTTACCATAAAATAATAAAGGGCACGAGAATGTTTGAATATGCAAATACAACTGCACATTACACAAAATGCTTTAAAACTTGTTTGTACACCTAATAAAACATTCATTCATTGTCTGTAACCCTTATCCAGTTCAGGGTCGCCGTGGGTCTGGAGCCTACATGGAATCACTGGGCACAAGGCACCCTGGAGGGGGAACCAGTCCTTCACAGGGTGACACACACTCACACACACCTAGAGACCGCACTCCTCACAGACAGTCACCCGGAGGAAACCCACACAGACACAGGGAGAACACACCACACTCCTCACAGACAATCACCTGGAGGAAACCCACACAGACACAGGGAGAACATACCACACTCCTCACAGACAATCACCCGGAGGAAACCCACACAGCCACAGGGAGAACACACCACACTCCTCACAGACAGTCACCCGGAGGAAACCCACGCAGACACAGGGAGAACACACCACACTCCTCACAGACAGTCACCCGGAGGAAACCCACGCAGACACAGGGAGAACACACCACACTCCTCACAGACAGTCACCCGGAGGAAACCCACACAGACACAGGGAGAACACACCACACTCCTCACAGACAGTCACCCGGAGGAAACCCACGCAGACACAGGGAGAACATACCACACTCCTCACAGACAGTCACCCGGAGGAAACCCACGCAGACACAGGGAGAACACACCACACTCCTCACAGACAGTCACCCGGAGGAAACCCACGCAGACACAGAGAGAACACACCACACTCCTCACAGACAGTCACCCGGAGGAAACCCACGCAGACACAGGGAGAACACACCACACTCCTCACAGACAGTCACCCGGAGGAAATCCACGCAGACACACGGAGAACACACCACACTCCTCACAGACAATCACCCGGAGGAAACCCACACAGACACAGGGAGAACACCTACCTGCTGCACCACCGTGCTGCACCCTAATAAAACAAATCATAACAAAGAAATATTATATTTGGATGTTTACAATAACTGATGAGTCAGTGGTTGTCTCTCAGCACTGTGCTTTCTCCAGGCCGGAGGTTCCCTTTTGCCAGACGTCACTGTCTGTTGAGTTTTGATAGAAACATGACATATGTGGGGTGGTGCAGCAGGTAGTGTCACAGTCACACAGCTACAGGGACCTGGAAGTTGTGGGTTCAAGTCCTGCTCCGGGTGACTGTCTGTGAGGAGTGTGGTGTGTTCTCCCTGTGTCTGCGTGGGTTTAATCCGGGTGCTCCGGTTTCCTCCCACAGTCCAAAAACACACGTTGGTAGGTGGATTGGTAATTCAAAAGTGTCCGTAGGAGTGAGTGTGTGTGTGTCACCCAGTGTAAGACTGGTGCCCCTTTCAGGATGTGTTCCTGCCTTGCACCCAGTAACTCCGGGTAGGCTGCAGACCCGCCACAACCCTGAAATTGATAAGCAGTTTCAGACAATGCATGAACGAATGATAGAGGCATAGAAATATGACTAACATTTCATCCATCGGTTTTTCAGTTTTATTCAAGGTTTCCTGAGAGGTGGCCAGCGTTCTGGCACTGGGGTCTGCAGGGCACACCACAGAGTCTGTCCCTCTTGTGTCTTCTTTTCTTATTATGTACTGTTGTGATCATCTATATTAGCCATCAGTGCTTTAGCTCTCTGCTGCTGTAAAGGAGTCTTTTGTGCGCTGAAACCTCTTTGATGCTCTCTGAATGAAATCCAGGTCAGAGATACAGTAAGAACACTCTTCCCCATTCAAAGCCCATTCAAACAGCAGTGATAAGAACACACACAGGATTCTGCCTCATGGTTTGTGTGGAACGGGGCAGTGAATGGAAATAATTTGCTAATGTGCACTCTAAACATCACTCCCTCAAAGTGGCTGCTCTGTCCTCAATAGAAAAATATTCAGTGATAAAATCTGCTTCACTTAGCACACAACCGCCGGCTCTTTTAAAGTGCACATATCCTTTGAATGTGAATGTTTAAAATAAAAGTTCAATTCTGAACACACAGCTTGGATAACCTCCATCGAAAAACATTTAATGTAATGAGGGCACTCTGGAGCAGCTGCAGATGAGTGCCCCTGGTGGGATGAGTTTGGAGTGGTGTTTGTTATTTAAACCTAAACTTCCTACATCAGAACCTGACTTCACTAAAGATGACGTTCACAGTTCTCCTCACAGACAGTCACTCAGAGCAGGACTTGAACCCACAACCTCCAGGGCCCTAGAGCTATGTAACTTCAACACTACATGCTGCACCACCACAGACGCGTTTAGCTTTTCCTTTAATATAAAACAGTGTGTTTTACAAGCCCTCTAGTGACTGGTAGGAAGTAAATATACTGGCATAATTTTTTTGCTGATTTGTATCTGCTGATAGAGGAGCCCCGTCATGTGCACATTCATGCTGTGCAGAGTGAAATAAGTCACAGCAAAATTAAAGTGCCCTGTGTGGTCCGTGTCTACTGTCACTGTAAAAAGATGCAACTGTAGGGGGAGCCCAGGAGCAAAAACATCAAATATTACCTAGTGTTCCTTTAAGGGAAAATTAAGGAGAATTGCTTTATTATATTTGTAGTGTTCTTATCAAAACAACATCGTGTTAAAATGCACTATGAAACCTAATACCATAAAGTCATATACTTTGGTTTATGGAGTTTTACAGGGAGTAACTGTGACTGATTATAAACAGCTACAATATACAACTGCATGTCTTGGAATATAACACATTTATGTATGCCACATTACACCTTACCCATGCTTGTATAAATCGTTGTGAACACATGATTTATAGAAAGTGCCACACACACACACACACCATCAGAGAGGAGGTTTAAGCCATGCAGAAAGTTTGTTTATTTGAGCTTAGAGCAAATCAAACACGAAGCCCAGGAAAAGATCTGCCCCCTCAGACTAAGAGTCTTCTGATGTCGATTTCAAAGAGCTAAGGAGTGCCTCCTATCGATCTGAGATCACCGCCTCCTCACGCCAAAACACTGTTATTCAGAATCTTGGGTCACATTCATGACTTTATTAGTAAATGTATTATTCCTCCCCACTCCCCACTCCCCACCCGACACACACCACTCTCACAGAACCCACTGGGTACATAGACTACATGACCATGTCTGAGGATCCCTGCTCATCCAGTGTTTCCTCTAAAATGAAGGGTCTTGTAATGCTCTTGTGGCGGGTTGCCAGCAAATCCTCACAGAAATGTTACAGCATCTAGTGTAAAGCTTCTCCCAAAGAGTCTCTGGTGCAGCCTCAGGTGAGGTTTTATTGAGTGAATTTTGTGTCAAACGTTTTATAAAACTAAATTGAGCTGACAGTGTATGTTGCGAAACCTTTGCAGTTTAAAGCAAGAATTAAATTGAAGAAGTAAATGCTGCTGCAGTTAGCAGTGTTTAAAATCATTGGATTTATTTTGACTGTTTTCATTAGAAAAGGTTAAATAAAACACGCACTGAAAACATGTACACAGTTGATTGTCTGTCCATTCATAGAAAACATCAGTACAATCACAAATAGTCCTACAATATATAAAAAAAACCTGTTCAAAAGCATATTCCCTTAAAACACAATTGGTACAAAAATATTTAAATAAAATGTAGGTTAAAGCCTTTTCACAACTTGATTTAGTAAAGTGAACTTTAGCGTTAGCATAGGAGAGATTTTTGAAGCAAAAACCTTACTGCTGGAAAAGTAATAAAGTGACCAAGTGTTTTATATATGCTGTATACATATATATATATTTGTGATTGTCAAACATCCTGAAGCAACCACTAGGGGCAGTATACAGGAAGAATCTGTTATTTTAATGGTAGTCGGTTTGTGCCTCTGTTCTGTCTTCTCAGGTCAAGAATCAAGTCCAGTCTGTGATCCAGTGTCTTTTGTCTTCATACAGCCGTCCATGTTATGACATCAACAGGTGGGAAATACAAAAGAGACTCCCTCAGCACCAGCCTTTTTACCTTTTACTCATGTGTCTGTTTGATTACTTGTGTATTTTGCCTGCTTGTTTGTTTATTTGAGCTTTTATTGTTTGTTTTTCATTTTCTTGCTTGCATGCTTGCTCCATTGCTTGTTTGTTTTAATTGGTTTGCTTGTTTTCATCTGTTTGTTTGCTCTACTCAATGCTTGTGTGTGTTTTGTTTGTTTGTACCCAGTGGGGGGTAGTTGAGATTAGCTTAGCTCTTTTAAACTAGCCCTTCTCTGGTGTTTTTATACAGTTGCACTCTGGTTCATGGGGTGTAGGTTTAAACATCAGTTTTGTTTGAGAGTTGTGTATGTTTCCTTTCAGTCAGGGAACTGGGGAAATGGGTTGTTTTTCCCTTCATTTTTTAATGAGGGTTGTTAGCATGGGTTTAGCTTTGGACTAAACCTGATGTTCATTGGTGTGACCACATTTGTACTACGCTGTCCCTCACCATGGAGCTTGAGCTGTGCGTGTCTATGTTGTATATCGGGGAGCTAAAGAGCCAGTACAATGAAATACATTTTAGGTGTCTTCAGGAACATCAACATAATGAATTCAGATTCATACAGTAACCCTTACCCTCACCTTAAAACAAATGTTCACCTTTAAAATGGAATGAGGTGGTTTATACTGTGGCAATGGCCACAGGAGTAGAGAGGGTCCTGGTCTGGCTCCCAGCATGCTTTCTGCCTCACACTTTTAGAATGCTTCTGGGTTATTTTGCTTTTTTTGCTTTTTTTTTTTTTTTTATTTTTGCGTGTGTTTGCATGGTTGATATGTGGCTGGGAGAACAGTCAGGGAACTAATCATGTTCATCAAGGTGTGCTCCATCAGCTTCCACCATACATCAAGGTCAAATTGCTCTGGCTCCCTTTCTCTTGTTCTATTTTGGCCTAAAAAGGCAGAGCTCACTTAAGCCGAATTAGAATCTCTCGCTACCTAAAACCATCTCTGATCACCATCTGATCACATAGGAAATTGCCTTAAACTATGATATCTGTCCACAGACACACTATATTAGAAAGTGCACTATAACAACCTCAACTGTTAGTGATTTTATCAACAACCTTCCAGACCTTACCACCATTTCTTTTCCAACTCACCCTAATGACCTCGAGCTCCATACAAACAACCTACAAACTTTACTGTGTACAAACCTAGATAGAGTTGCACCAGTCAAGACCAAACAATTTAGAGAGAAAAGACTAGCTCCATGGTACAGTGACAGCACGCGTGCATTAAAACTGGCTGCTCGTAACCATGAATGTAAACGGAGACACACAAAACTAGAATGTTTCCGAACTGCACGGCAGCACAGCCTCACTGACTACAAACATGCCTTATCTAAAGTCAAATCACAGTACATCTCTTCCCTTATAGAAAACAACAAAGACAACCCTAGATTCCTTTTTAGCGCTGTATCAAATCTAATGGGCAACAAAAAGGAAATCAACCCCATTGTTCCCTCTGATTTCTGTAGCAATGACTTTATGAGGTTTTTTAATGATAAAATGGATTGCATTCGCCTCAGAATCCAAAACCAGTCCAAAGTCGCATCGGCTCTCGTAGATGAACCCCCTGCCAGCTCTGAGGTGCACTTAGACTACTTCAGTTCTGTCGATGAAAATGACTTGCTTAGTTTAATTAGCTCATCTAAATCATCTTCATATTTTTACTGGATCCTGTACCAACACAATTATTTAAACAAATCTTACCTAAAGTCATTAGACCATTGCTCACAATAATAAACTCATCCCTCAACGTTGGATATGAACCTAAACCTCTGAAACTAGCGGTAATCAAACCAATTATTAAAAAACCCAATCTTGACCCTCTTGTACTCGCAAACTACAGGCCAATATCAAACCTCCCTTTTATTGCTAAGATTCTAGAAAAAGTCGTGTCACAGCAGTTGTGCTCTTACCTACAAAACAATGACATTCATGACATTTTTCAGTCTGGATTTAGACCAAATCACAGCACAGAAACAGCTCTAACAAGAGTAACTAATGACTTACTCCTTTCACATGATAAGGGCTATATCTCTATTCTGGTGCTGCTTGACCTTAGTGCAGCGTTTGATACCATAGATCATGTGATGCTTCTTGATAGGCTGGACAATCTGGTAGGAATAACAGGATCTGCCCTCTCTTGCTTCAGATCCTATTTATCTGACCGTTATCAGTTTGTTTATCTGAATAATAAATCCTCTAATCATACTTTAGTTAAATATGGTGTTCCACAAGGATCAGTGCTTGGCCCCGTATTGTTCACACTCTACATGCTGCCACTGGGGAGACTAGTCCGTAAGCATGGGATTCAATTCCACTGTTACGCTGATGACACACAACTGTATATATCAGCCAAACCTAATGATGTTGCTTGTCTACGTAAAATAACAGAATGTCTAACTGAAATTAAAGACTGGATGATGCAAAATTTTCTCGTGTTAAATTCTGATAAAACTGAGGTCTTGTTACTAGGTAAAGATACTCAGACACATTCACTCAGAAATGCTGCTATTAATCTTGATAATTCAACAGTAAAACACAGTACCATCATTAAAAACTTAGGGGTAGCCTTTGATTTGACTCTCACATTTGATACCCACACATCCAATACAGTCAAAACCGCGAGAGAGAAACTAGTGCATGCTTTTATAACTTCACGGCTAGACTACTGCAGTGCGCTCCTGGCAGGGAGCTCGTGGAAAGCGTTACACAAGCTTCAGTTAGTTCAAATGCAGCAGCTAGGGTGCTCACTAGAGCTAGAAAATTCGACCATATCACCCCAGTTCTCTCGTCTCTACACTGACTACCCGTAAAACTTCACATTGACTATAAAATACTCCTCTTAGCTCATAAACCTCTAAATGGTTTAGGCCCGCAGTATCTTACTGAACTTCTCATACCTTATTGCCCGTCACGTACACTTCGTTCACAGGACGCCCATCTACTCTTAGTTCCTCGCATTAAGAAAAACACTGCAGGAGGAAGAGCATTTTCTCACAAAGCTCCTCAACTCTGGAATAGCCTTCGTTTACTGTTCGGGGCTCAGACACACTCTCAGTCTTTAAATCTAGATTAAAAACCTACCTTTTCAAACAAGCTTTTGGTTAATCCCTCACTTTCAGGTTACTCCTTCTCTATTGGTGTTAGAGCTGGTTTTCATATTATCACTGTTCTGTATTAACCCTGTCATATGACCATAGCTACAGCTCTTTTAGTTAGTTTTCTGGTAAACGCCAAAACGCTCTCTGTCTCTGTTAATTTTATCTCAAATTAACTCTGCATCTACTTTTAACTCACACAGAGTCACTGATCACCTCCTCCTTCCTCAGACTCATACACCACTAATATACTACATTCACATTACTATAACCCCTTCATCTGTCATCACTTCACTTTTACTTCTGCTCTGTTCTCTGTTGTGTCTCCAGTGTCGACCCGAGGTGGATGGGTTCCTCGTATGAGTCTTGGTTCCTTCCAAGGTTTCTTCCTCGTGTGCTGAGGGAGCTTTTCCTTGCCACTGTTGCCCCTGGCTCGCTCATAGGAGGCTTGGACCCGGATCTCTGTAAAGCTGCTTTTTGACGACTTTCTGTTGTTGAAAAGCGCTATATAAATACAATTTGATTGATTGAAGGCGCTACAAAAGAAATGAAATTTCCACAGTGTGAGGGTGTCAACAGCTTTTGATTCTTCTAGTGTGATATAATCTAAACACACACACAACACAGTTTACCTCCCACCACAAGCAATAGCCTGAACTTGGACATGCTCACACCAGTATACCTCAGCCCTGGTGAAGTCCCATGAGAGTTTGAGGAGACGAAAGAACTGATCAATCTCTGCTTTTACTCATCTCTGCTTTCATACCCTTCTCGTTCACATTCAGCACCACTAGCCATGGTAATCGATTCAGAGTCAATGTGTCTTCAGCAGTGGGGGAGGTGTGCAGGGTTCAGGGGGGTTTCTACAGGCTGGAGGTGGGAGTTTAGCCTGAGGCTGAAAGCCCTGAGAAGTCTGACTACTGTATTTCTCTCCTAAGAGTCTCTCCAAGGTCAGGCTGCATATGATCAGCAAACATCAATTTATAATTAATGGCTGTATCAGAGCTCTGGTATCTAAGGCAAATATTACAATTTCAAAATATAAATTGCAATTTTTATCATTTTTACTGGTTATTTACTAATAAATCTAACTCCCATGACACCTGCACAAGCCTGACACTGACCTACATGAACACTAACACTCCTGGGGACATGGTATATAGGGCTGGATGATACGGCCAAAATTAATATTTTGGTTGATATGATATAATTCTTCTATTGATACAAACAGTATAAAATCTACTGAAAAACTTCCCAGAAGAAACAAGAGACATGGCATCACCATCAAACACATACTTTTTGGCTTTGTTAACTTTTTTGTTAACTTAAGTGCTGAACTGACGACTGATGAGTGCCCTGTAATGATTGTCAGTCAGTCACAGATGCTGTAAATGGTATATATTGAAAATGGGTTTAAAAATCATAGCATTTTTATTGAAACATTTTATATTGTAATTTATATTGATATTGAATTATTGTCCAGCCCTAAATTTATATCTGTCTAGGTCACAACTGACATCTCATGTATGACCATCTCAGGCTTGGCTAGGCCCAATTAATTACGTCCTTTTCATTTTCATTAAAGGAACACAGGTGCAGCAGGTAGTATCGCAGTGTTGCCCTGTGAAGGACTGGCACCCCCTCCAGGTTGTATTCCAGCTTTGCGCCCAATGATTCCAGGTAGGCTCTGGACCCACCGCAACCCTGAATTGGATAAGGGTTACAGATAATGAATGAATGAATGAATGGATAGTATATTTTTCTTAATATTGCATATTCAAAATTATTGTGATGCATCTTCTGACTTGTAATAAGGAGAATAGAGTCACTGTCCCTGCTTCTCTGGGCTCAGCACTGCAGAAAGTGTACTATGTAACTTTTGAAAGAGGGTAGGAGATCAGCCTCTAATATATATATATATATATATATATATATATATATATATATATATATAATGTGTGTAAGGATATGTAATGAATGCAGTGCTGGTTGAGCAACAATTCTTTGGTCTGAGGGGTAAAACCTTTTGATTTAATAATTGCTAATGCTCAGTGCTGCGCTGGATTGGATCTGGGCTCCAGTGAAGGGCCATTAGGAGTGTTGAAGTTCAGTGAGAGAGTTAGAGGCTCTGTATTGACATTATGATTGAAGACCTTTGGGTTTTGTGGAGAGTGAATGCAGTTATTTCGCTCGGCTAATAGAACTACAGGGCTACAGGGACGAGGTCTGTTTCACTCTGATACTGTTATGTAGCATTTTCATAACATTCAAGTAAGGGAGGGTCATGACTTGATTTAGTATCCATTACCACAGTAAATTAGTCTTGCATACAAAAGAAAATCAAGAGGCGGATGTTTTTTTATTTCTGCTTCACTCAATCTGAGTAATCTCAGACACATTGTGAGGTCAGGGCTTTGGGAAGACCAGTTATTTGCTCTGAGATAAAGCATATGATAGAGGATTAGGCCAAAGTTTATATCATGATATATATCTTAATTTCAGTTGATAATAATATAATAATAATGGGTGGCTCGGTGGTGAAGCAGGTAGCGTCACACAGCTTGAGGGACCTGGAGGTTGTGGGTTCAAGTCCCGCTCGGGGTGACTGAGGAGTGTGGTGTGTTCTCTCTGTGTCTGCGTGGGTTTCCTCCGGGTGACTGTCTGTGAGGAGTGTGGTGTGTTCTCCCTGTGTCTGTGTGGGTTTCCTCCGGGTGACTGTCTGTGAGGAGTGTGGTGTGTTCTCCCTGTGTCTGCGTGGGTTTCCTCCAGGTGACTGTCTGTGAGGAGTGTGGTGTGTTCTCCCTGTGTCTGCGTGGGTTTCCTCCGGGTGACTGACTGTGAGGAGTGTGGTGTGTTTTCTCTGTGTCTGTGTGGGTTTCCTCCGGGTGACTGTCTATGAGGAGTGTGGTGTGTTCTCCCTGTGTCTGCGTGGGCTTCCTCCGGGTGACTGTCTGTGAGGAGTGTGGTGTGTTCTCCCTGTGTCTGTGTGGGTTTCCTCCGGGTGACTGTCTGTGAGGAGTGTGGTGTGTTCTCCCTGTGTCTGCATGGGTTTCCTCTGGGTAACTGTCTGTGAGGAGTGTGGTGTGTTCTCCCTGTGTCAGCGTGGGTTTCCTCCGGGTGACTGTCTGTGAGGAGTGTGGTGTGTTCTCCCTGTGTCTGCGTGGGTTTCCTCCGGGTGACTGTCTGTGAGGAGTGTGGTGTGTTCTCCCTGTGTCTGCATGGGTTTCCTCTGGGTGACTGTCTGTGAGGAGTGTGGTGTGTTCTCCCTGTGTCTGCGTGGATTTCCTCCGGGTGACTGTCTGTGAGGAGTGTGGTGTGTTCTCCCTGTGTCTGCGTGGGTTTCCTCCGGTTGACTGTCTGTGAGGAGTGTGGTGTGTTCTCCCTGTGTCTGCATGGGTTTCCTCTGGGTGACTGTCTGTGAGGAGTGTGGTGTGTTCTCCCTGTGTCTGCGTGGGTTTCCTCCGGGTGACTGTCTGTGAGGAGTGTGGTGTGTTCTCCTTGTGTCTGCGTGGGTTTCCTCCGGTTGACTGTCTGTGAGGAGTGTGGTGTGTTTCCACCCACAGTCCAAAAATACATGTTGGTACTTCCTATAAAACCATACATTTTATAAATAAATCCACCAAGAACTCTGTAAATGGAAAGAGAACTTTTGCAGTGTATAATTGTGAGTTGTATTATATAAGTACAATTTTTAACTTATATAAATAAATTCTGCAAATACGCAATTGTTGGGCATAGTAAACATTTGAAAAAACACACATTTGAAATGAACTGAGAGAACAGCTGTTTGTATAAATTACTGTAGCTGGTGTTTCAGAATTTTATTAAATATAATGCAGAGGGCTTTTAATTAAAAAAGACCTCCTCTTGGCGCTTTCAGTGATGAACACACACACACGCACACCGATTCTAGTGATTGTCTCACACAGACACACTTTTAGTGAGTCAGTGACAGATGCTATATATAAAATGTATCAAAATATCACAAATGTGTTTAAAAGTCATTTCCTACATATATTGGTGTTGAATTATTGTCCATCATTACTCTGAGAATACAAGAGGCTTAGTTGTTTAACGGGCAAATGTGCTTCTTATGTGTCTATTTTCTTTTTCCAGTGAGGGGCTCTCAACAGCTACACATCCTTTTGGACTCACGTTGTTGAGATCTATTCAGACGTTGAAAGGAAGGACTCACACAGCTGTGTGAGAGGAGCTTGGTATCAGCCTGTGTCTAAAATATAAATGATTTAATTCAAAACACATCTCTTTTTCTTTCTTATCTCCCCCTCATTCTCAGGCTCTCAGTGGTATGTTCCCAGCTCTTCTTTCTCTGTGTGTGTGTGTGTGTGTGTGTGTGTGTGTGTGTGTGTGTGTGTCTGTGTGTGTTCTCTCCTCCCAGTCAGTTCGCTTCAGTGCTGTCTGAACACACTGCTCTCACTTGCTCGTCCCTGAATCTCTCGCTGCAGCATCGCGGACGTGTGAGAGGGTGTGGGTGTGTGTGAGGATGAGGGTCCTGCAGCTTGTTGCTGTGTGAGGGGATTCTTATCCTTGTGTTTGTGTGTGAGTGTGAGTGTGTGTCCAGCATGTCTTCCCCAGGCTCGGCCGACAGCAGTAAGAGGAATTCCTGTAAGTCTGCTCTTCTTTTTCCATACGCTCATTTCTCCAGCTGTACTCATCTTTGCAGATTTGGGGGTGGACAGATGTTGGCAGGCGCTGACAGATGTGTTAATGTGGAGGCAGGTAGCCGGTGGTCAGTTCTGTTTTTCTCTTTGATTCTGTTCTATTGTTTCTGTGTGACTCTGGTTTGTTTGTGTTGCTCCTGTACCTTTGCTCATACTTGATGAGTGTATTATATGAATTATTAATTTATATTTATATTATTAAATATAAATAAAGCCACACCTGGGGAAAATCTGGGAGCAGACTAGAGGTGTTTTGGGGCTGTGGGTTTTTGTGAGTTGGGGGGGGGGGGTCGAGGGGTGTGTTTGGGAGTACAGACCCGAGGGGGGTGTGTGTGTGTGTGTGTGAGTACGGACCCCGAGAGGTGTGTGTGTGTGTGTGTGTGAGTGAGAGTATAGACCCGAGGGGTGTGTGTATGAATTTGAAAGGTGTGTGTGTGTGTGTGTGTGTGTGTGTGTACACAGCTGAGTGGTGTGTGTGTGTAAGTGTAAATGTGAACATTTGGGGTATTTGTATGAAGCTGGAAGGTGTGTGTGTGTATACAGATCAATCAAATCAATCAAATTGTATTTATATAGCGCTTTTCACAACAGAAAGTCGTCACTAAGCAGCTTTACAGAGATCCAGGTCCAAGCCTCCTATGAGCAAGCCAGGGGCAACAGTGACAAGGACCTCAGCACACGAGGAAGAAACCTTGGAAGAAACCAAGACTCATACGGGGAACCCATCCACCTCGGGTCGACACCGGAGACACAACAGAGAACAGAACAGAAGTAAAAGTGAAGTGATGACAGATGAAGGGGTTATAGTAATGTGAATGTAGTATATTAGTGATGTATGAGTCTGAGGAAGGAGGAGGTGATCAGTGACTCTGTGGGAGGTAAAAGTAGGTGCGGAGTTAATTTGAGATAAAACACCATGGACAAGCATGATAGTGTAGATGAGACAAGGCCAGGATCGTGTACAGGACACAGGGGCTGGATCAGGGCAACATCTGGAGAGCAGCAGGACGTCTCAAAGCATGAGAGAGAGACAGGAGGATGAAAACCAGACAAAGGGAACAAATAAAAACACAGAGGTTAGTAGGGTCATGGTAAAGAACGGGCAAAATTGTCCTGCGAATAAAGCTTCCACGGGTCAGGCAAGAGAACCCAGCGACAGACAGCGTGTTGGCATTTATCAGAAAACTAACTAAAAGAGCTGTAGCTATGGTCGTATGACAGGGTTAATACAGAGCAGTGATAATATGAAAACCAGCTCTAACACTAATAGAGAAGGAGTTACCTGAAAGTGAGTGATTAACCAAAAGCTTGTTTGAAAAGGTAGGTTTTTAATCTCGATTTAAAGACTGACAGTGTGTCTGAGCCCCGGACAGTAAACGAAGGCTGTTCCAGAGTTGAGGAGCTTTGTGAGAAAATGCTCTTCCTCCTGCAGTGTTTTTCTTAATGCGAGGAACTAAGAGTAGATGGGCGTCCTGTGAACGAAGTGTACGTGACGGGCAATAAGGAATGAGAAGTTCAGTAAGATACTGCGGGCCTAAACCATTTAGAGGTTTATGAGCTAAGAGGAGTATTTTATAGTCAATGTGAAGTTTTACGGGTAGTCAGTGTAGAGACGAGAGAACTGGGGTGATATGGTCGAATTTTCTAGCTCTAGTGAGCACCCTAGCTGCTGCATTTGAACTAACTGAAGCTTGTGTAACGCTTTCCACGAGCTCCCTGCCAGGAGCGCACTGCAGTAGTCTAGCCGTGAAGTTATAAAAGCATGCACTAGTTTCTCTCTCGCGGTTTTGACTGTATTGGATGTGTGGGTATCAAATGTGAGAGTCAAATCAAAGGCTACCCCTAAGTTTTTAATGATGGTACTGTGTTTTACTGTTGAATTATCAAGATTAATAGCAGCATTTCTGAGTGAATGTGTCTGAGTATCTTTACCTAGTAACAAGACCTCAGTTTTATCAGAATTTAACACGAGAAAATTTTGCATCATCCAGTCTTTAATTTCAGTTAGACATTCTGTTATTTTACACAGACAGGTAACATCATTAGGTTTGGCTGATATATACAGTTGTGTAACAGTGGAATTGAATCCCATGCTTACGGACTAGTCTCCCCAGTGGCAGCATGTAGAGTGTGAACAATACAGGGCCAAGCACTGACCCTTGTGGAACACCATATTTAACTAAAGTATGATTAGAGGACTTATTATTCAGATAAACAAACTGATAACGATCGGATAAATAAGATCTGAAGCAAGAGAGGGCAGATCCTTTTATTCCTACCAGATTTTCCAGCCTATCAAGAAGCATCACATGATCTATGGTATCAAATGCTGCACTAAGGTCAAGCAGCACCAGAATAGAGATATAGCCCTTATCATGTGAAAGGAGTAAGTCATTAGTTACTCTTGTTAGAGCTGTTTCTGTGCCGTGATTTGGTCTAAATCCAGACTGAAAAATGTCATGAATGTCATTGTTTTGTAGATAAGAGCACAACTGCTGTGACACGACTTTTTCTAGAATCTTAGCAATAAAAGGGAGGTTTGATATTGGCCTGTAGTTTGCGAGTACAAGAGGGTCAAGATTGGGTTTTTTAATAATTGGTTTGATTACCGCTAGTTTCAGAGGTTTAGGTTCATATCCAACGTTGAGGGATGAGTTTATTATTGTGAGCAATGGTCTAATGACTTTAGGTAAGATTTGTTTAAATAATTGTGTTGGTACAGGATCCAGTAAAAATATGAAGATGATTTAGATGAGCTAATTAATCTAAGTAAGTCATTTTCATCGACAGAATTCAAGTAGTCTAAGTGCACCTCAGAGCTGGCGGGGGGTTCATCTACGAGAGCCGATGCGACTTTGGACTGATTTTGGATTTTGAGGCGAATGCAATCAATTTTATGATTAAAAAACCTCATAAAGTCATTGCTACAGAAATCAGAGGGAACAATGGGGTTGATTTCCTTTTTGTTGCCAATTAGATTTGATACAGCGCTAAAAAGGAATCTAGGGTTGTCTTTGTTGTTTTCTATAAGGGAAGAGATGTACTGTGATTTGGCTTTAGATAAGGCATGTTTGTAGTCGGTGAGGCTGTGCTGCCGTGCAGTTCGGAAACATTCTAGTTGTGTGTGTCTCCATATACGTTCATGGTTACAAGCAGCCAGTTTTAATGCACGCGTGCTGTCACTGTACCATGGAGCAAGCCTTTTCTCTCTAAATTGTTTGGTCTTGACTGGTGCAACACTATCTAGGTTTGTACACAATAAGTGGTGTAGGTTGTTTGTAATGAGCTCCAGGTCATTTGGGTGAGTTGGAAAAGAAATGGTGGTAAGGTCTGGAAGGTTGTTGATAAAATCACTAACAGTTGAGGATGTTATAGTGTGCTTTCTAATATAGCGTGTCTGTGGACAGATATCATAGTTTAACGCAATTTCCTATGTGATCAGATGGTGATCAGAGATGGTCTCATGTAGCGAGAGATTGGATAGATTCTTTATCTCAATGCCCCGTGTTAACACTAGGTCCAATGTGTGTTTGCATTGATGAGTGGGCCCAGTAACATTCCGAGTGAACCCTAGCGCATCCAAAACTGATTCAAATGCAATTTTAAGTGGATCATGATCCTTCTCAAAGTGAATATTGAAATCACCAACAATTAAGGCCTTTTCTGAAACGATAACTACACTTGAGAAAATCAGCAAATTCACAAAGAAATTCTGTATAAGGTCCAGGAGGACGATAGATTTTGATGAGCATAAAAGAGTGCTCTCTTTTTGATGCAGTGACTTTAAGAGTAAGCACTTCAAAGGATTTAGCGTCATAACCAGGATTTTAAGTTGTGTCTATGGTGTGTGAGCGGTGTGTGTGTGTATGTATACCTGAGGGTGTATGTATGTGAAATTAGAGCTGAGGGCTGTGTGTTTGCAGTTGAAAGGTGTGTGGGTGTGTGTGTGTGTGTGTGTACAGACTGGAGGGGTCTGTGTATGTGGAGCTGTGGGGTGTTTGAATATGGAGAGTTCTGTGAGTGAGTGGTTTGAGTCCTAGGGGTGTCTCCTGGGGATGTGTGATCTAAGTGCTGTGATTAATGGAACTATGTGGTTCACTGTGTGAACACACACATGCACACACACTCCTTCATCCCAATGAATGTGCTGAGGCTGACAGAGTGATTCAGCTCAGGCATTGATCAGATCTGCTGCAAAAAAATGCTTCTTTATTACAGTCTCTTTCTGCATTTCTCTCTCTCTCTCTCTCTCTCTGATGTTTTAAACCTGTGTGTTTTCTATCCCACTGTACTGAATTGTTCTATCCGTTCTCCACCCACAAACCCATTCATCCACCTGAACTGACCCTACGTTGGACAAACTTTACACAAAGTTGCCATAATGTCCTCAGAATGAAACTGGATCTGGAGCCTGTTGAATATTGGGAAAATGACGTCTGCAAATGTAAACATCATGTTTGGTCCAGAAGACTTCACAACACATAATCTGTCCATTTTAATAGATTATGCAGATTTTGATCCTTTTACTGCCACCTCAGTTCCACAAGGAGGAAAGTTCTGCAGAGTGCTTAGGACTGAGAGGTTGTTGGTTCAAGTCCCACGAGTGGCAGCAAAGAACAGCACTGTCCTCCTCGCTCAATCCACAACCGAGTTGCCCTTGAGCAAGGCACTGAACCCACAACAGCTCCCTGGGTGCTGGGGATGGCTGCATGCCGCTCTGGGTATGTGTTCACAGCCCCTAGTGCACTAGTGTTCACTGCCACAGATGGGTTAAATGCAGAAGACACATTTCAGTGTACGTTGCACATTTGCACATTTTTCTAAATACACTGGGCGCAATTGACTGACTAAGATCCATCCTGTGCTTTCCCAGGCCAGCCAGGAGACGCAATTCCTCACTGACACCTGGCAGTACCTGGGGGCCTCACTCCAGTTTGCCATGCCTTATAAACCTCCAGCAGAAGGCATCCTTATCAAGCCTTCCGTCCAAGACTACACCTTGCCATCCTGTCCATGAATATCAGCAACAGAAGTGGAGACAAGGTACAACCCAGTCCAGTGTCTACGCTGAACAAACCTGACTTATTGAGGAGAATGCAAACGACTCGCATTCAGAGAGGATACGACATTCTTGTTTACTCTCACACCTGTGGACACGGGCAATCTACCTTTTTTGGTTTGTGGGACGAGAAAATGGAGCACCTGGAGGAAACCCATGCAGACACAGGGAAAATACATCCCACTCCTCACAGAAAGTAACACAATACTGCAGTTGAACTCAGGACCCTGGAGCTGTGTGACAGCGACTCTAGCTGCGGCGCCCCTGTGTCGCCCTGTTCATCATTTTTACATTAATAAAATATATCCCACAGCTGTGAAAGAGGACATCTCTTCTGTGGGAGGCTACACTTTATGGACAGCATTCAGATGAGAGGAGTAAAGCTGCAGTGTGATCTCTCTCTCTCTCTCTCTCTCTCTCTCTCTCTCTCTCTCAGTCCTGTATACTAGGCTTTCGCTCTCTGCATGTAGACCTCTAAATGTTTAAAAGCAATAACCAAAATGAGGATATTGCTCTGTTCCTGCTCCATAGGTGGGTAATATTGATTTATTTTTGCTGCAGATGGAACTAACTCTAAATTCAGGAGAGCACTTACTGCATGACAATAAACACCGAAAGTGCTACAAAACTAAACTAATCAAGCTACAAATGAGTTTCTGTGTTAATTCAGTGAATAAACACTTACAGACAAGTTGAATTTCATTTATTCATTCATTGTCTGCAACCCAGTTCAGGGTCGCAGTGGGGCCGGAGCCTACCCGGAATCACTGGGCGCAAGGCGGGATCACACCTTGGAAGGAACACAAGTCCCTCATAGGGCAACACATTCACTCGTGGCACACACACACAGACACACACCTATGGATTTTTATTTATTTTTTCAACCACATACAAACTGCCCCCCCCCCACCCCAAACATAACTTTCCACTTTAAAAGAAGCAGAGCTTCTGAACATAAACAAACATGAGAACAGCATTTCCCCACACCTTTTAATATTAATTTATCAGTCATTTTTTTAAATCAGTGGGTATTTCCATATCTCTGCCCCCAGCACTCTGTCAGGTGTCTCTCCTGCTGCATAGCTGTCATTATTTAAAATAAAATGTATTGTATTTTGAATATTGTTCCTTTAATTTGACCTCCTGGTGCTCCGGTTTCCTCCCACACTCCAAAAACAGACGTTGGTAGGTGGATTGGCGACTCAAAAGTGTCCGTAGGTGTGAATGTGTGTGAGTGTGTGTTGCCCTGTGAAGGACTGGCGCCCCCTCCAGGGTGTATTCCTGCCTTGCGCCCAATGATTCCAGGTAGGCTCTGGACCCACCGCGACCCTGAACTGGATAAGGGTTACAGATAATGAATGAATGAATGACTGGGGTGTGATTATTTATTTATTTAAAGCTGTTGTTTTAAGTTGGTATCAAGCAGGAGGTGATGTTTGTGAGCAGTGATGTTTGTTTAAAGGTGGTATTAAGTGAGATGGTTTTTGTATTTCAAGCAGAGGCTGGTATGTGTGAAATCTCACACAGTTGTAGTGTTTTATTTCGACATGTTGAGCCTGTGTGAACTAACACAGTGCCTCCTTTGGTCGGCCAATCAGAGCAGGGCTCATCAAATGACTCATGAGCCTTCTATAAAAGGAAAAACAGCTTGTTTCATTCCAGAGCCTTATCACTGGTTTTTAAAGGGGAGTGGTAAACTGCATCTGGGCATTTTGTTTAGCTTGGACAAAAGTCACGTACCACACCTTCTACATGGGTGTCAGAGAACAGTTTAAAACACTTGATAAATGCATTCTCTGACACCTTTTATATATTAATTAGATTTAAATCAGTGTGCGGCAGATGGGATTAGCATTTGTCATGCGCTCTCTCTCTCTCTCTCTCTCTCTCTCTCTACCACCCTCCCACCTTTTCCCTGCGATCGTCACACTGTAATTATGTGATAGTGCTGACAGTGGCAGGCGTGAATTATGTGTAGATGCCTGTAATCCAAGTCTGTGTTTGGGAGAATCTGTGCATGTGGATGAGAGGAAAAAAATAGCTTTCATTAAATACAAACCCATTTTCATTTATTATTCTCATCGCAGTTTCACCTTCTGCCACAGTGCTACGAACTGCAAGGGGGTGGGGGACAGCCCAAGCTTCTTCTGAAACATGTACAGAGCAAACTCACATCTTTGTGAACTGTCACTGGAGCTAAACACACTTGGAGGAGAACACTAACTGATTGTGTTGTGTTAGTGAACAGATGTCAGTTATGCCTTGTGTGTTAAAAAGCTGGTCACGTCTGGTCCAGTGTTGATTCTCTCAGTGAAAATAAGCAAACAGCTAGAGAACACACCTCTGTGATGTTTGCTGAATTTAAAATTTGGAAAATGCATGGCACGTTGTATATCTTATGAATTTTATTTCTGATGTATTGGTAATGTTATT